>NW_025859041.1:582293-703177 GCF_002878395.1 Capsicum annuum
AATGATAGCTATTGTTGTAAGAAAACTCTACCAAAGGTAGATGCTCAACCCAATTGCCACCATAATCAATTACACTAGCCCAAAGCATGTCCTCTAATGTCTGAATAGTTTTCTCTTCTTGTCTATCCATTTATGGGTGAAAAGCAGTACTCAGACTCACGTTAGTACCCAATCCCTTCTAAAAAGACCACTAAAAATAAGACATAAACTGTGTACCACAATTATAGATAATTGAAACAGGTACTCCATGCAGCTTCAAAATCTCCTGAAGATATTATTTTGCATAATCCTTCATTGAGAAGGCAGTCCTTACTAGAAAGAAGTGAGTAGACTTCATCATCTAATCCATGATGACACAAATTGAATCATATTAATTCTGAGATCGAGGAAAAGTGGTAATGAAATCCATATTAATTACCTCCCATTTCTATTTGGATAAAATAATCTCTTGATACAACCTACCCGGTCTCATGTTCTTAACTTTAACTTTTTGAGGCACCAAGCACTTGGCCATAAAATCAGCCACGTCCCTTTTTATACCATTCCACTAATATATCTCCTTGAGATTATGATACATCTTTGTCGAGCTAGGATGAACAACATAGCACAACTAATGCACCTAAGCCAAAATTCTTTGCCACAAACCTTCAACAGCTAGAATGCAAAACCTCACTTGGTACCGTAAAGTAACATTGCCAGTGATCTCAAACACCATCATCTTTGGCCCATCAGCATCACCCTTGATTTTTATCAAGCTAGGATCTGACACTTGCTTCTCCTTGATCTCTACACCAAGAGACCATCTGATAAATTCTTGTACCATTACACCTCTATCCTTGGAGTCCAAGAGGCGATGTCCAAGATTAGCTAAGCAATGAATATCCTTCACTATTCCCGATTTTATTTCTACACATGAGCAAACCTCCCTATGGACAAACTGCTAAGAGCATCAGTAACCATATTAGCCTTACCTAGGTAATAGTGAAGAGTCAAGTCATAGTCTTTGAGAAGCTCCAACCATCTTTTTTTCCTGACATTTAGCTCCTTCTGAGTGAACAGATACTATAGGCTCATATTATTAGAAAATATATCCACGTGTACACCATACAAATAATATTGCTAGATTTTTAAGGCAAAAACCACCTCCAACAGCTCTAAATAATGAGTAGGATAATTCCTCTTATGTACCTTCAACTGCCTAGAAGCATAGGCAATCACCTTCCCATGATGCATCAAAACACAACTAAGACCTACTCGAGATACATCATAATAAACCATGAACCCATCATTGCCTTTCGGCAAAGCCAAAATTGGAGCCGAAGTTAGCTTATCTCTCAACTTCTCAGAACTCCCCTCATAAGCATTCGACCAAGAAAACTTTGCCTTTTTCTGAGTCAACTTAGTCAAAAGAGCAGCTATCAACAAAAAACCTTACACAAACTGCCTATAATACCTATACAAGCCCAAGAAGCTCCGGATGTCAGTTGGAGTCATAGGTTAAGGCCACCTTTTAACCACAGCCACATTTTGTAGATCCATCATGGTCCTCTTGCTAGAAATAATATGACCAAGAAAAATCACATCGTTCAACCAAAACTCACACTTGGAGAACTTGGCATACAACTATTATTCCTTCAAGGTCTACAATACAACATGGAGGTAATTAGCATAATCCACCTCATGTTTGGAATAAACCAGAATGTCATCAATAAACACAATGAAAAGGAGATCCAAGAACTACCTAAAAACCTTATTCATCAAATCTATAAATACTATAAAGGTATTAGTCAATCCAAACGACATTACCAAAAACTCAAAGTGCCCATACCAAGTAAGAAAAATCATCTTAGGCATATCCACCACCCTAATCTTTAGCTAATTTGCAACTGATCAAACAGATTATCTATCCTTGGGAGAGGATACGTGTTCTTAATCGTCACCTTATTCAACTGCCTATAGTCAATGTACATCCCAAGGGAACTATCTTTTTTATGCATGAACAACACCTGTATACCCCATGATGATACACTAGGATGAATAAACCCTTTATCCAGAAGATCCTAAAGTTGCTCTTTGAGTTACTTTAACTCAGTCGGAGCCATTCTATAAGGAGGAATAGATATTGGATAAGTATCCAGAACTAAGTGAATACCAAACTCTATTTTCTTGTCTGGAGGAACACTGGGAAAATCATCTGGAAAGACCTCAGGAAACTCATTTATTATCGAAATTGAATAAAAAGATAGACCCTTAGACCCTTCGAGTTAGATCTTTAACCTGAACCAAATGATAAAGACAACCTTTAGAGATTAAACTCTGAGATCTTATATAAGAAATAAAACTCCCCCTAGGAGCTAAGGAACCACTCTCCCACTCTATAACCAGTTTACCAGTGAACCTAAAGACAACCTTATCAGTCCGGTAATCCTAGGACGCGTAACAAGAGTGTAATAATCTATCCCCAGAATAACATCAAAATTCACCATATCAAGTTTAAAGAAATCCACCAAAGTCTGCCTACCAACAACAGATACCGCACAACCCCTATAAACTCCCTCAACAATAATAGAGTTACCTACCAGGGTAGAAATAGAAAAGGGATCTGAAATAACCTCAGGATTAAAACCAATACATAAATCCATAAATGAGGTCGCATAAAAAAGAGTAGACGCCAGATCAAGCAGACAAACCCATCATGAGAAAAGTGTTGTAACATACCAGTAACGACATCAGGCAATGCCTCAGATTCTTGTCGAGATGCCAAAGTATACAACATATTCCGACCAATACTAGAACCAGAAGTAGTAACAGAAGCAGACGCGGCACCACTGGTGCAGGATCAAAGGATGAAGTCACTGGTACCTTATTTGCTCTAGTAGCAACCTTATTAACCCGATAATCCCTGAGTTGATGGTCGGTTTGGCAATACTTAAAGCATTTTTCCCTTCTTTTACCTCAATAACCCCAATAAGGAAGACCAAAGAACCAATAAGTAGGGCATAAAGAAACCTACTGACCCCCACTCGCCTAAGATTTTTCATCCTCTGCCCAAAATCTATCACAACCTTGGTAATACCTGTTACTCGACTACTTAGGGTAAGAAGCACTAGTAGTAGAGAAAGATCCAAATGTCCCCCACTTCTTTTTCTACCATTTACTACCATCCCGACCACCCTGAGACTGAGTACCTCCCTAATTAGAAAACCTGCTCCTCTTACCCTGTCAATCTCTGAACTTTGCTTGTTTTCTTTTCTCGTCCTTTACCTGCTACATATGAATAGTCAACCTAGAAATGTCCATATCTTTAATCAGCAAAGCAGTCTTTCTTTCCAAGATCAAATCCCCCAAGTGTTTATCATCAACCAAGTAATATAGTGGCCTTTAAGAAAGTCGAATATCGATCCCACAAAGACTTGTTCAAACAACTATTTAATTATAGTTCACTATTTAGATTAACCTAGTGCAAGTGTAACCAAAAGAGAGTTTGAAAGTGGTAAACTAAAATTAAAGTAAACAGTGTGTAAAGTAAAAGACTTAAGACAATCAATAGAGTAAAGCCCAGGTTTAAAGCACTTCGAACAATCATACTATGCTATTGAACTTCATTCATTAAATCACTTATGTTTTTTGTTGATTCATAAGGTTTATTGCATGATTATTGTCTCTCGACCTCTAACCATCTGCCTAACTTAGACATTACAACTACATCATTGAGCGGGGATGTAATAATCCAATTAGATGCATAAATCTATCATACTACCTATGAACCAAGCACGTCTTCTAAGTATATTCCTATCCTAGATGCTAATTCAAATTCCTTATTTCATGAAAGAATAAGAACCTAACTTTGTTTATTCCCACGTTCTATCTTCCTATTCCCTCTCCTGAGTTCACAAGGTCGATAATATATGTATACTAAGGGTCGTGTATCATTAAAATAGTTATAACAAGGATAAAAAACAGTCAAATATGATAAGCAATCCAAACAAACTCAATTTAAACCAATAGTAGTCATGTTTGTGGCTTTAACCCTAGAAATGGAGCGTTTAGCCACTAATCGACATAATCATGATCCAAATACTTGAATTCATAGTCAAATCTATTAAAAATCTAAAGTTAACAAATAAAAAACCTAAATAAAGTGTTTAGAATCCTCCTTTAATGCTCCCAGATGTCAAAAATTAGTTTACAATGTGTACAAGAGGCGTATTTATAGTTGGAAGGAATTTGGTCGTATGTAAATAGAGGAGGCATCGCGGGCTGCATTGCAGCGTTCCAAAGGGGGGTGAGCGGGTTACATAGCCTACTATGGCTTGGGAATCACCTAGTATAGTTCACTTATGTGGAGGGGGCGACGCAGGTATATTGCATGCACATACTGGAATCGGATTACCCATAATCACTCATATAAATGCAATTCATAACACAATAGGTACAAGAATCAAGTTACGCTTATTCTCACAAGGAATTCACAAGTTACACATAATGAACCATAGGCTTACCTTTAGTGTAGTACTTCACTAATATCAGAATGACATATCTTAGAATCAAATAGGTCTTTCATGGTTGTAATGTAGGATAAGGGATGAGTAAGAACTATTTCAGACAAGAATAGTGATTGTCTTCCCTAAGCACTTTAATAAATCACTTTTGAAAATTAGGACCAATATCTAACAACCCATGTATACCACTTTCATCTACCACGTCTTCTATTTTATCCTATCTCATTAAGCTCATTCACCTACATTATGGTGGGAGTATACTATGTACATATTATTCAATTTTGCCCTTTCCCAATCACCACACAACAATTTTTATACACCAATAACTATCACTTGGGGACTTTAATTTCACCTTTCTCCTACTTGAATTTTCAACTTCTTACTTAATTAAGTTTACATTAAAGTGCAGAGGAGCTTTGGATCAAATTAAGGTCAATCAAAGAAGGGTATTAGGCTACATATGAGGCTACCGAAGAAAAAGATAAAGGCTCAATGGGGCTTACTAGGATTATGCACAAGGGTAGGTCAAAAGAAGGTATAACACAAGGTTATAAAAGAAATGCCTATATCATCTCCAAAACCTACACTCTTTATTTTACTTTGCACATACACCATGCAAATTCTAGACATCACATGCAACAAGGAATATACAAATACCTCACATGCACATGGAATATGTACAACTCAATTAGGATCCTCATAGACTCTTAACTAAACAATCACATGAATTCAACTTTAAGCCACAAGTATAAGAGTCATAAACTAGAGCCTATGGGTCTAAAAAGTAGTCATTCACACAACCAACATGCTTTTTATACAAACCCACTTGCATCATATAGTCAAATATAGCACCAACAAGAATATTTCACTTATTCCTAACATAAAAAAAATTAAAAATTACCCTAAAAATAAGAATTTCCCCACCCCCTTACTTAAATATCTACTTTGTCCCCAAAGTATACTTTAGAAGGTAGAGATAGAAATATTCCCCGAGGCAGAAATATTCCCCGAGGCCTTTAGTCCTAGCTAGTAGCATCTTTATATATCAAGGGGTTTGGGGACCCCACACTTACTCTTCAACATGCTTCTAAACTTAGATTTCTGGTACTCAGACTTTCCATCAACCTATGACTCAATAAAAATAAAACTAGTGAAGTTAAAAAAAAACATACCTTAACTTGGGTTGCCTCCCAAGCTGTACCTGTTTAGTGTTGCGGCACAACCCAACTACAACTTTACCATATTTCTTCATTCTTTTCCTCACACTTAGAGGCCATCTTCTTATTCATTTTTGACTCTTGAGTGTGAACTCTCAAGTTCACTAGCTTCATCAACTTTAGCCTTTTTCAAGCACATCAATCTGTATCATGTTGGGCTTAGGTGGTTGTGGCTTAGGCTTCTCAATGAGGAAGTCCAAAGAGGTCTTTTGTCGAGCCATCTCTACCACCCCATACTTATCCCTTTCAATCACAGTAATCATGCATAAGTCTTTGAAATAGGATAGTGTGTTAAGCAGTTTGTACACTTTAAAAACTGCATCTTCATCCTTCAACCTCATTGTAAGCATATCCTTTCGCACATTTACTAAAGCTACTCTCATCACTAAGAATGGAAATCCCAAGATAGCTGGTACTTTTTTATTTGCTTGAAAATCTAAAACAATAAAGTCAGAAGGAATAATAAATTTACCAACCTTTTTTAGAACATCCTCTATCATCCCTTTAGGATGGGCTATGGTCCCATTTGCCAGCTGCAGTAGCACAGATCTCAGTCTAGGATTTCCAAAGCCCAATGTGTTGAAGAAAGATAGGGGCACCAAGTTGATACTTTTCCCCTAAATCACTAAGTGCATGAACCACCTCCCCATTTCTAATTTGAATGGAGAGAGTGAACTTCCTAGGATCCTTAAGCTTTTTGGGCATCTATTGAGTCACCACAAAGCTACACTCCTCAGTAAGTGCTACTATCTCAGCATCCTGCAGCTTAACCTATTAGCAACCACGTCCCTCAAGTACATAGATTACTTAGGCATTCCCTGCAAAATATCTAAAAGAGGTAAATTAATGTGAAGCTCTCTGAACGTGTCAAAGAACTTCATAAAGCATGCATCCTACTTCATTTTTCTCAGCACTTGCAGGAAATGTCATGTTGGACTCTCTTTTACCAATTTTGTAAATTTTCTTTTTTAGTACTCAGACTTTCTCAAATTTTTAGTAACTTTATCTGCAACTGGTTACGGAGTTAAATCTGCATCTACCTCCTTAGTTTTCTTTATATCTTCTTTGCTCATCGCTTTCCCACTCCTTAAAGTGATTGCCATGACTTATTTAGACTTTTAGGTATCACTTGGCAACCCACCTTAAGGCCTGGGGTTCTGTGTGCTGCTATCTGACCTACCTATAACTCCAAGTTCCTTGTACCTTCTTGCTCGCTTTTTATATCTATTGCTAATTATGCTTGAGCAGCTAAAATTTGTTTTATTATCTCTTCCAGATTGCTATTTGCTGCCTGATTTGCTTGACCATATGGTTACTGAAACTACTGTTGTTGGGCGTTCCATTACAGATTTAGTGGTTGAGTCTGCCACTTCATGAAGTAGGGGTTCCCATAATTAGGCCTCTTAACATTGCCTACAAATATCACAGACTCAGGATTTCCAGCACACATGTATGCAGAATGACCACTATTTCTACACACCATATACCGAGTGCTTGTTTACTGAATTACATTCACTATGGATACAGGTGGTGTAGCACCTAATTTCATGTTGTTGAGCTGTGTAGTCAACTAATTTTGTAAAGCAGCAATCTGAGCAGATATTATGGTAAACTGATCCACCTCCAAAACACCAGTAACCTTCTTTGTAGAATTCCTTGAGTCTGAATGCCACTCAGGATTACTTATGCAATTCGGTTCAACAATGTATGCATCTCATCAAATGTCATCTCCAGAGCTTGACCACCTGCAGCTGAATCTAACAGAATTGTTTTGTTATGGTCAAGTGCCTCAACAAAAGTGCTAATTTCTTATTGGACTACTGATGGTGTGGAAAGTCCCAAAAAAGAGCCTTGAAACACTCCCAAGCATGATATATATTATCATTTGGCTTCTATTTGAATCACACAATCTCACTACGAAGTCTCGCAGTCTTTCCAGATGGGAAAATTCGAATGAGGAATCTTTGAGATAAGTCATCCAAAGTAGTGATTGAATTTGTTGGCTCAGTAGTCAACCACTTTTTTGCTTCCCCCAACAGTGAAAAGGAGAATAGTGTCATCCTCACTTAGTCAGTTGACACACCCGTAGGGATGAATGTGTAATTGATCTCTAAAAATATTCACTGGTGGGCTTATGGAACTTCATGCGAAAGCCCTATGAACTATCCACTACTGATCAAAAGATGCACCATATTTTGTTTTAGTTCAAAATTACCTCAAGCAGTCGGTTTCTGGAAGAGGGAGGTCAAATTTATCGAAAGTGGGATTGCCACTTCCCTAACTTTCTTGCAGGCTTGTTGTTCTTCAGCCATGATAGTAGAATTATCTTGATCTTCTTCTATTTGAGGAATACAGGGGAGAAGGATTGCTTCTCTCCTTCATTGATATAAACGTTGCTCAAGTTCGGGACTTGGTTCAACTAGTTCCCTATCCCTTGCCATCTTATTAGTCTAAAAACCTATTTCCTATAAAGACAAAACCAAGACCAAGTGTAAAGCACCAAAGAAATCTAAAAAGTAAAACTAAAAATAAAATAGTTATCAAATTACAAGTCCCTGACAACGACACCAAAAGGTTGACAGCGTACAGGCAAGTGTACGTGGTCTACCAATTAATATAGTGGCCTTCAAGAAAGCCGAATATCGAACCCATAGAGACTTTTTCTAACAACTATTCAATTCTAGTTCACTATTTAGATTAACCAAGTGCAAGTTAAACCAAAAGAGAGTTTGATAGTAGTAAACTAATATTAAATTAAACAATGCGTAAAGTAGAAGACTTGAAACAGTCAATAGAGTAAACCCCAGGGTTAAAGCTCTCCAAACAATCATACTACGCTATTGAACTTCATTCGTGAAATCAATTATCTTGTTTGTTGTTTCGTAGGGTTTATTGCTTGATCATGGTCTCCCGACCTCTAATCGTATCAGGACCCGATTTTCTCAGGTCATGATAGTTCCTACCATAACCCATCAGTAGGCAAGCCAACCCGTAGTTCGGAATGGCTAGTAATGGAGTACTCAATATTATAAGGAAAATAATACTAAATATATGAAATAAAGATCAATACATAGAAGAATCCCAAAAACTGATGGTATCATAACAACAACTTCTAATATAAAAAAGTACAAAAGTGAAATATCAAGAGAAATACAATGATATAACTTATCTCTAAATACAACTTACAGACTAGTATAATGCATAAGAGAGAGATAAGTAATGCTCCAAACATTAGGAGATCACTCTAAGTCTCAAAACCATGCCTGCTCCACACGATGCACATATCAATGACGATAACCCGTACTATAATCTGCAGGCTACAGAAGTGTATTATGAGTGCCAAATAAATAGTACTCAGTAGGCTACTGCCAACTGAACTCCAAAGATAAAAAAGATATATACAACAGATAAATAGTATGGAAACTACACCCAAGAGTCTAGAAATCTGATGACAAGTCAATGAGATTATAAAGAACAACAATCATGTTCATGTCCAAGAGTCCAACATAATAAAACAAAGTAAGTATCAGGGTGAGCTATTCTATTCTAGATACATTCAATATACGTCAATGCTATAGCATATATCCTAGTTCAATATATGAATAAAGAGCAAAAGAAAAATATATATAGTAATATACAAGGCAAAGAAATGACTATACAACATGAACAATGAAGGAAGGGATATACGGTAGTATCATAGAATCATATAGATAGATATATATATATAGGTATATACACATATACACATGAGGTCATCTCAAATCCTAACCTATATCATCATATTCTCATTTTGAGACCTCATTATAATAGAATCAAGATTTAAATACTATCATACTTGAGGTTTCTAATCCACATAGATAGACATGAAATAATCATGCATAATAATGCAATCATAAGATAGGAAAGGATGAAGACATACCTCAAATCTCGATACTAGATCAAAGATAAATCTATCATAAGATAGCCATAATACTCATCATAACAATGATAACAACAATATCAATAAGAGTGTGAATAATCGTCTACGCCGGACAACCAAATACCTAGCCAAGCCTATACAAACCCCCACCGCCCCAAGCTCGGAAGGTCCAATCAACATACAACACCACAAGGAATATTCTTCACCCATATCTAGGCAACTTTCCATACCGGATGATAGACAAGGGTGCATACTAGTGATAGACGATGCGCATGCAGAAATGAAAGCAAGGTAATCAATATCACAAAATATCATAACTATCCTCATCAGGACCATCATCATCATAATCAACCTTTGTCGTTTTTGGGTATCAACACATAATAATATATCCTCCGGCCTTGCTGGATATCAACATATCATCAATATATCCTCCAGCCTTATGGGGTGTCAATATATAATAGAAATATCCTCTGTCCTTGCCGCATACCAAAATATCATTAATATATACTCCAGCCTTTCCGGGTATTAATATATTATTAATATATCCTCTACCCTTGTCGGGTATCAACATAGCATTATTATATCCTCCGACCTTTCTGGGTATGAGCATCATCACAATAGTAGTCTCCGGCCTTACCGGGTATCAATATCATCGCAATGTATCCTCTAGTCTTGTCGGGTATCAATATCATCACAATAGTCATTACTGAATAACATACACTAAAATACTCAAAAACATAACCATATCACCATTAAATATCTATCTAGTCAATACTTCCCAACTCTTCATTATTAGCTAACCAACACTTATTATTATAAAATCACTAGTTTGCTAGTAATATCAGAACCTTTAGTTATTAGCCTAAACATTATCCTTCAAAATATCCTTATTCACTGGATAACAACAAAACACTATTTATTTAATAGACAACATCTAACATCTAGTCAAGGTTCATCATTAGACCAAACCGCCATTTATCAACCATTCATTATTATCAACTAATCATCCTATATCCATTAATCATTATTAGAAAATACATTACTACTTATCGCCTAACCATCTTTTATTAACTGACATCATTCATTAACTAACCATCGTTATCTACCATGTTTTAACTAGGCAAGATTCATTAACTATGTCATGCCTCAAATCCTATTGGGGCGGACAAGCACCTATAGCCGTGAAGGCCCGAGAGAACAAATCCATAACCTTGTACTTCTCATGCATGTAACTATGACAACCAAAGGTTCTAACAAACATGATATTATGCATTGATGAGACTAACTATGTAGGCACGCACAAAATTATATATACAACACTTGGCCATTGGGGCCACCACATCCAAAAGACAAGGCACTACCATATTTAACTTTACATTAGTTTACAAAGCCTCTAAAAGATACATAGACTTAGCTAGGGTCGGGACAAACCCCCATCCTACTCTTGACTACTGCACAATACCAAAACATATGGAACAAACTCGAAAAACCCCAAATCAACCTGGAGCCCACCAATAGCCACTGAATAGCCTGTGCTTCTACTGGTAAAGTGTATTAGCTAAAGCACCAGTGCCTGCAGCATAAAATACAGGTCCCCATGAGGGACGTTAGTATGAAAAGGGTACTGAATATGTAAGGCTGAAGGTAACAACATATGATACAAGAGCACAATAGAAATTAGATACAAGTGAATAGATAGTGCCAGTGGACCACCTTTATATATATGTAGGATAAGGTACATTACATTCCTTTTATTATTTTACCTTTTTTACTTCATAATCTTTGTAAGTCATATAATACAAATGACCAGTTGATCAGTATGAAATAGATAAATTAGGATCGGCCCATGCTAGGGTTACGCCCCTGAGCTTTCACCCATAAATAAACATTGGGATTGAGCCATTCTAGGCTTATGCCCCTGAGCTACCACCCACATATAAAGATATCGATATTGTCCCATTCTAGGCTTATGCCCCTGAGATGCCACTCATTTTACAGATTTGCATTACTTAGTTTGTTTAACCTTTGAGATTGTTACTTTGGTGGTCATAACATTATGGTACCCTGAAATAATAATCTACCAATAAGAGACATATAAATAGGCACTTAATGCAACAACAATGAGGTAGGGAGATATTGGCACACAAATTAAGTGTTTAGGAGCTGGAAATAACACATGGGTCTTATTTAAGTAAACGGAGAACTCCTGAAATTCTCTAGTGAAAATAGACTTGCAGGTTTAATAATAAGCATGTATTGAGGTATTCTAACATATTAGAGAATAGGAACAAGGTAATTGATTACATGGGATATAATACGCTTCCATTATGTATCACTTGTTATAGGATAACCTTGGAAGCTTACTTGATGGACCAAATGTCCGATTTTATGCCAAAGAGTGCAAAATAGAGTATGCCTTACATACCTGATTATATAACTTCAAAACTAACCAAACTTGACTTCCCGCCTTTCATTTTACTTATCTACAATAGAAGATATGGTAGACTAATATAGCAACTAATCAATACGTTTGGGCTATTTAACTTTACCAAAATAGTAACCGGGCAGTAAGCTCTTAATCTATCAATTAAGGGTGTTATTTTAACCCTTTTCTCTTCCAATTACACCCATATCCCATGCATGTTCTTATAAGATTCACCGTAACCACCTTGGCTTCATTACACTTTCCAAACAATAAGCAAAATAGATTGGACAGTAACCAAAAGCAATAATTAGTTCGGTGGTGTACCGCAACACCTTTCTTCTATATTTCAATTCGAACTAGTTACACCTTTCTCCAATATCAACTTGACTGCCTATAACATACACATACAAAACAGTCCACAAATCAGCCCTAAATCTCTTTTATTGTAGCCATCAATGATTGAACTCATCATCTCTTGAGTTCTTAATAACAACACATCCATAACCCTCTCTCAAATTCATATATATTTAGAACAAAATGGAGTAGTCACCTTACCTCAATTCTGCAACTTATTCTTTTAATTTGTACTCCTCAATAACTTCAACTTCACTTTCCTTCACACTTTAAACCAAAGAAGAAAAGAGATCTTTTAATAATAAAGAAAAAAATGAGCAAGTAGCTTGCTCTATATTCTGCCATGAATTAATAATTAAGCACTTATAGCATGTTTTCCTAATCTCTCATGAGATAATTAAGCTAAAACTTAAGTGTTTTCATTTACCTTAGGCTGCAAAAGGTTGGGGCTTCTTCAAGAACCCTAAAAAGGAAAATAGGGTTGCTCCTTGTTGTTTAAAAGAAAGTAGAGAGAATTTGTGAAGTAACCCTTTTTCTATGGTGTAAGAATGACGAAAAATGACCAGAAACTTGTTCTTATAAAGGCCCTAATTTTGGCCATCCACTTAGCTGATTTTGGACCACAAATTTAATTAAATTGGTCTAAGTAGGTGATACACCTACTTAAGCTATTCAAGCAGCTCAAATTGTCAAAGTGCGTGATGCACCTACTTGCTTAATTTCTTAGTGGGGCTCCATTATATTTGGGCCTTGGCGGATTTGTGAGTTGGGCCACTTATCCTTTTTCTTTCTCTTTTATTCAATTTAGGCCCAATTGAGTACATTAATATAGGCCCAAATCTGATCCATAGACATGTGTCCATTAACTTGGTCCAAATAGCTTAAGTAGGTGACTCACCTACTAGCTTAATTAAGTCAAGCAAGCACCTCAATATTTCATTCCATTTCCAGCTCCTAATCACCTTAATCTAACTTACAACTTGTACACACCTGGTCACTTTAGACTTTAGATTCAAATACCGACTTACAATTCCAAGTTAAATAGTTGTATCGATGTTAACTTGATCTTGTCACATACAAAGGTACAGGCAGCATCTAGAATTACATCTACACCATTAATTTTTGCATAACAAATCTCATCCATTATATACCAAAAGGTTATACCAAGTTACATATAAATAGAAAAAGTGCATGCAACGTATGGGGTGTCATAAACTAATACATTAGATTTCTAGCCATCTCGTGCTATAATCCCCTAATAGACAACTAGTCTTAACCGTCTAACAAGAAAAATGGTCATAAGATCACATTTTATCTATAATCACATCATTTATAATGGTAGATAATCATAAATGTACCAAATATATGCATGCCATCACTAGTATCAATCAGTTGAATAATAAGCATCATACTGCATTTTCCTCCATCCCATACTGCAGAGATGTGTATACAAACAATTACATATTCATATTTATAAACAGTAATCACATCATTTATAATGATAAACACTTCTCAGTTATTCAATCAATATAATAAAATGGCCCTTGGCCCATTAATTTATTCAAAATAATCACAACATCATAATCATGACCTTAGGCCTATACATATATCCAGGCCTCATATCAATAATATTATTTATAAGACGTAGCATATCTCTAATCATCTCAGATATATGAGGCATCTTACATATAGGATGTATAACATCAATAAGCATGTAATCATCTATCACACAAGAGGCATCTCACATCTAGGAATCATAATATATATATATACATGTAATCATCTCTCACACAAGAGGCATCTCACTTCTATGAGGAATAATATATGTATACATGTAATCACCTCTTACACAAAAGGCATCTCACATCTAGTAGGCATAATATCTATAGACATGCAACCATCTCTCATATAAGAGGTATCTCACATCTAGGAGGCGTAATATATATATAGATATAGATATGTAATCTTCTCTGGGATATCTTATATTAATAGATCATACATCGTGATTATGAGGAATATCACTTCTCTAGGCCAACAATCATGACTAAAGAAAGTAGCAACTTTATTGGCCAATCATCAAGTCTAAGAGGAAATAGTATCTCTATAGGCCAATCATCAAATTTAAGAGGAAATAGCATCTCAATAGGCCACATAGACTATCTAGGAGGAATATCATCTCTAAATGCCCAATATCACTTCCATAAGGAGTATCATAAGCATAACTCAAAAGCCACATTCCGAAAATATCAATGCAAATTAAAAAGTTACGAAGTAACTTTATTCTAAGGTTTACTAGCCTAATCTATGTCTAACATCCGCACTAAATCCATAAGACTAAAATGAGCTTAGGCCTAAGTGGGCCGAACGATCCCACTTCTAACCCACAATTCCCATTATTAGCCATACTATGCCCCAAACTAGGCTAAGGTATCTAGTTCATCTTTTAGATGTCAAATAAACCATACTCAATCCTAATATAGCAACTTCGATGAGAAATAAGGGTACTTAAGTCAACTCTACCCAACTTACGATTTCAAGACTACCACAGTAGCCTAATATGGCTAAATATACAAATCATGCTTCAAATGCTAAAACCATATTATAAACATAGAATTATATCATATCTATGCTATAACTAATATAAACTAAAGAGGAAAGTCAATAGGATATAAAAGGTTATAAACATGACATCTTACGGGCCTAAAACCCTCATCTATTCCTTAAAACGTCAACAATCAAAGCCAAGTTATCCAACTCATAATCAAGCCTAACATCCGTATTCACAAGAAACATATATCACATACCATCTATGAAGAAAAGTAGGCAAAAGCCTACCACAAGGCCAAACTGCAAAACCTCACTTCATGTACTACATGCTCATCTTTACTTTACAATCCTTAAAATACCATCACATTATTAAAACCATAATCTACTCATCAATACGAGTCTAATGATACCCATATTGCACTATTGTTCTTTGATCTTGGGTGTATTTATACGCCTAAGCACCATAATTTATCCATATTTTAGCTATGTTTAGAGAACAAAGTGCCTAGTTTATTAGGTTTTTACTCTACTTCTATATAATTGAGCTAACCGATGTGATTAGCATGATTTTAGATATGAATGTGGTAGATGAAGACATTATGGGACTATGGAATGTGGATGGCATATGACACAAGAGAGAATAGCAACCTGGACCAAACGCGGCGCCTAGAAACTACAATCTGGACCAAATGTGATGCATGGGAACTTTCTCCCGGGCAAATTTGCCATTTATAATAAGTTGAGGACTTAGAAGGAAATTATGAGATAGAAGGCTATTAAAAGACTTGTTGCTGAATTTTTTTAAGGATTCACATTCTGTATTATTTTGAAAACAAGAGATAGCGGCTTAGCTTGAGGAGAGAGAAAGAGAGAAACATTTTTCTCTCTTATTTTCACTATTTATCTTCTCCACCAAGATCATTCTAAGTTTTGGTATGATGAATATTTCTATTGTGATTTCCATTTTATTCATGAGTAGCTAAGCTTATTTGTTAGGGTTATGGAAACCTTGTAGTATACTCTCTATTTCTATGGGTTTTTGAATTTATGATGTGTTAATCCACTTATATCATTACTCTCTTCGTTATGATTGAATTCTCATGGTTGCAAACATAGGGAATATGCCATTATAGCAATAACTTGTTCGATAGAAAAGTTACTGTTTGGAAAAGAGAGCAGTGACATGAAAATAGGGTTTCCAACCTCTATTTTACTCATTAATACCTTAGAAGGATTAACTACTTGGAAAGTTTGCATGATTGGTTGTACACTTTGATTCGAGAGAACTAAGGTGAATAAATCCTTGATGGTTGAGAAACACTTGGATTTAGAATTAGAATACATCTCTCTATAAGTGCATGCATGTATAAATCCTTATTACTCATAGTTAATAGAGAAGTAAAAGCTACAAGGTGGACATAACCCTAACTTGTCATTCTCTGTGATCAAATATTAATACACATATTGCTTCATTGTTATATTGTAACTATCATTTCAAATTTACACTAAAACCCCCCATTCAGGAACCTCTGACCAACAGTCCAGTAATAACTACAATACTTTGTAACGCAGTATTCCCTGTGGGATTCGACTCCCAACCTAGTTGGGTTCTATATTTGACAGCGACCGCTTACTCTCTCGTAAGAGAGGTGTAATTTGGGTGTATCATGCTTCGGGTCCAAAAATGACCCAAAAACCCTAAGTGGTTCCCACATATGGAAAATGAGTTTCCCAGACCAACCCAATGTTCACATATGTATAATGAATCATAACCCACAAAGACTGGGTGAAAACTAAGCATACTTTGGGATAAAATCAAGCCCTAAGCTAAATTGGGGTTTTGGTTCCAAACTAAGAAATTCAAGCATGATTTCAATAAATGCTTAACTTAATCTTGAAGATAATTGCGATACAAGATGTTAATTAAGCTTCCAAGTCACCCCCCCCCCCCCTCCATGACTAATTTTGAGTTATTACACTCATTTTGAGATTTCTAGGTCTAAATGGTAAAGGGAAAATGCCCCAAATATGTCTTGTGGCCTTTATATAGCCCCTACAAGTAAAGAGCTACCATTATCATGGTCATACGGTTCGTAATCGAGATCCTGCGATCACACACTCTTGGCCACGATCGTGGTTGCACTAGATGACAGCAAACTCAAAAATAAGTTTTTAACCCTCGAAACTTATTTGGAATCAAAATAACATGATCCAATAGTGAATTTGAGTGTAAACCATATTTCAAATCCATTGGAATCATCAAAACTTTCATCGAAGATCGTTTAGGCAAAAAGTAGGGCCTATACCTATAGTTTTATCACTTTTCATAAAATCCATTCAATAGCCAAAATTAATTCAGGGAGCCTTGGGACCTTATACAAGGGTACCCTGTTTGAAAATTGACGTTCCGAATGCGATGGAGAAGTCGGATTTTTAATCTGAAGTCGTTTTGACCAAATGTGGGTCCCACAACTGTTCTTTCTAATTTTTAAATTTCCAACCAATAGGTCAAAATGAGCTCGAGTTCATTGGGACCCGAACCAAAGGCCTACCTAGACTACAATCGATATTCCAAATCTATTGGCATAGTCGGAATTTTTATCCGAGATTGTTTCACTGAAGTTTTCGCCTGGTGGCCATTTGGAACCAGCGAAGACTTCAAAACAAGGAATTGGCTCTAAAAAACAAACGAACTGCCCGGCAACAAAACTGTCGGTCCTAGCATGTCATAAATGACTTAGGGTAGCTAAGGAGAAGCTCAAATGGCAAAGATAAACACAAATATGAAAAATGACATGAAGGATTATTCCAATATCCACTACTAAAAGGACTTTCATCCCTAAAAGTCAACGAATAGAAAGAATCTCAAAAGTTTGAAAAGATAAGGTACTATGCCCGCATTCTCCAAGCATAACTTCCCAGGTAACCTTAACAGAGAGAAAACACTTCTAAGGGATTTCGCCACACGTAGCTCTTTTTCAACCAACACTCTCATTCTACTTCCAAAATAGTCAAAACATAACTTTGACTGCTAACTATCCTCCAACTAAACTGAAAAGGCTGATGCAAGCACATCTAAATCACATCAGGCTGATACCATCTCTATATCCACATAAATTTATAAAGGCTCATCCAAGCCAAAAGCAAACCAAGACATGAGTCATAAAATCAACTCTAAATCCAAAAATAACCTTCCTTTACATTATTTCACCTGCTATCTACTCCAAGCCAGGAGGAAAATAACTTAAGTCTCATCCACACGGTCTCATCATGGAGAACTTAGTAAACTGAAGCTGGTTCACTAAAAGTCCATAAGAAAAATATGCTTTTAAGGCATTATCTAGGCATAGAAATGAAGATAATCACGAAATCCAATCTATGCCAATGTTGTAACCACTCCAAATAAAAATCAACTAAAAACTCAAAATCGAAGGTATAACTACTCATCACTAAACATTGCACTCCAGGATGTCTCATCCATCGAGAATGAAGATATACTGAATCCAACTTAAGTATATTACTCGCACTATGTAAATCACCCAAAATCTCTATTTACTAACTATAATCCAACCAAAGTCTAGAAGACCAAATAGGCAACCATGGAGTAAGATCAACTAACCTATAAATGAAATCTAAACAATTACAAGTCTAAAATAAAAGTTGCATACAAGCTCTAATACACCAAACTAAAATCTCAATATCAAGGTTGAACCACTCGGTCTCAAATATCTAAACCAAAACTAACAGCAAGTAGGAATTAATGCTCCACATTTATCATACTTCCAGATTGCCATTCCAAGGAGTCAAATCAAACACTGAGCCAATAAGGATATATCAATATCAACTATCTCAAATCGACTATAGTATCCAAATATGACATATCCGAGATAAATCATACCAAGCCATAGTTGAGACATACCTAGAGAGCAAAATAACCTCAGGGATAACCACTGGCTGATAACATAAGCTGGAGGGAACAAAACATAACCACAATATTGGAGTCATACCAAAGGAAAAATCACTAGCTAAAAATGCATATAACCCACTACATATCTGTTGGAGGACACGAACTATTCAAACATACTCAAAAACCTCAAAAGTCTAAAAAAACACACTAGAAATGGCAAAAGTTGTAGCAACTCAAAAAAATGCAATTTAAGCTGGAAACTAACCAATCCAATACTCCATCTAGGCAAAGAAATAGCCATAAGCTCATATCTTTGAGAAGAATCACTCCACATAGCCACACTAGGCCAAACAAATATTAAAATAAGGATTACCTGAATCCACCTAAGATCCACATCATCGAAGAAGAAATACTAATCTCAAAATCAAGGTCAGTATCCAGACCACCACCAGAGTACCAATAACTCAAGCTAAAGAGTTTCTAATTTTCCAACTTAAGAAACAATCACAGAAAAGATCACCTGCCTCTAACTCTCTAACACAACTTAAGGTAAAACCATATCAGAACAACAAAGAAGTATCCAACCTGCATACTAACAACAGGGTAAACCATCCCTAGGGAATAAACCCAACGTACCTATGAAATTAATCCACGATATCTTAACACCAATATCAAAATCGCTATTAGATGATGAAATATCCATAAATAAATAATGCACCTCTAACTGTTCCATTTCACAAATGGGTTATACCGAAAGAGATATCCAAAATAAAAACCTTCACTACACATGAGGTAAGTCTAAGGATCTCAAACTTAAAAACAGGCAACATAACTAAATTGTTGACTCAAAATCCCCAAAACCATGGAAGGTCAACTTATATTCGATACCACAACACATGTCAGAATTAATCTAATATAGCTAATCAAAAGGGAACATAATCAACCTCGCCACACTAGGGGAAAGAAATCACCAAATTGAGCTATATCTATGCAAGCTACCAAATAATATCATAAGAAAATAAAAGTTTAACCAGATAACACCAGTCTATACAGCTACCCAGCAAGAATTAAATTCTTCATGTAATAGTATCTAGTAATAACATCAAGTAATATCAATAACCACATATTGTGGTAGCAATAGAAACAGCGATATCTATATCAGCATACTGAATAAGCGATACCAAAATAAATAACAATCTCATGTACCACGAAATGGCCATAATAGGGCTAATGTGCCAAGATAAATGGGACTCAAACCCAAAACCATACCCAAAAAGGAAAAACATCAATATAGATCTATTCCATCCATTACTAAAAGAAATAAACCATGGAGTAGTAACATAATCATTAATTCAATAATAAGACACGTAGTGACCGATATAAATTTATCAAGGCATATAATTATCAATGGGTATGAAAACCCCAATATACATAATAAGAGATAAATGCAAGAAATAAAAGCACACCAATTGTGGTAATATCCACAGTCACATGCCTGGCGGGCATAGGGAAAATAAATCAGAATGGGTCTAAATCAGACCAACCGACTGAATCATCAACTTAGGCACCAAGCGCACCATTTCTAACTGAATATTCCACATCATCATGAATTAATATAAAGAAGTTGAATGAATGAAATCTTATGTTAGGGATAGTCCCAAGTCTAGTAGTCAATCTCTCTGTAGTCGTAGCAATTCCTAAAGCATCAATATGGAGAGAACATAAACTGAGCCCAAATGATTAACAAACTTATGCTAAGAGAAATTAGCAAAATTAAGTCTAAACTTTCAAAATCACAGCCTAACTCAGGAAGAATAGGCTAGCAGGGAATATATATTAGCTGATCATCTATCTCATACCTGGGGCATTTTATGAACCAGTGTCTCATCACAACACAGCCTTCTGTGGTCTTTCTCAAGTATCAGAGCATGGCTTGATCTTGTTACCAAAAGATCAACCTTGGGCTCTTAAACTTGAAAATAAAAAAAAGTGTTAGAAAACTAAAAAATCAAAAAGAAGCAAAACTGTCCATTTTGTGTGTCTTGGCTAAAATTGTGTTGTTGTTGTTGTTTTGCCTGAGATTTGTGTCTAGATCTATGTGTGTTTTTATTTTCTTAGTTGTTTCTTGTGTTGGTTTTATTTCTCTCTAACACTCCTTGAGTATTAATCCATATTCTTGAGCTAAGTTTTAAGTTGTGTGGTGGTAATTATTGGACGGTTTGTTGTTGTTCTTGGAGTTCATCTTGTTGTGTTGAAGTAATAGTTTCAAAGGGTTGTTTGATATTGAAAAAGAAAATGAAGAGTGAGACTTGTGTTTGTCTTGGAAACATTTTTAAGACAATACCAAAATAGTAAGGAAACAAAAGACTTTCAAAAAATATAGCTGGAAAAAAAAAGTAAGACCATTTTTCAAAATTGTCTCACAAAGGAAAGGAGACAAGACTACCAAAAAGGTTTTCTTGCCAAAAAAAGTGAAAGTAGGTCAAGACCATTTTAAATCTTGAAAGGTAAGTCTAAGACCTTGTTTGCGTATGTCATAGCTGAAACTTCTTCATCCAAATATGAAAATAAACAATTAAATTCTTAAAACAAAAAAAAAATTTAACTTCAACAAAATTCCAACGACCAATAGACGAGTGCCATATCATCATAAGCTCAAGAATTGGAATTCCTAGTTTCTTTTCTTTATTCCATTGGTTTCAAGTTTGTTGACTCTTATACTAGTTGGAAACTAGTAAATACCTACTAAGTTGTAAATTAGTTTTTAAATACGTTCTTCGTGTTAGCGTTATTGTTGTACTTTTCTCATTTTTAACTCATAGTAACTTCTTTGTTTCAAGTTCGTAAGTAAATTTTGCTTTTCCATCTTGAGTCGATCAAATAAGAATCCATTCCATCCACCAAGTAGAATTAACATCCTATTGATTATCGGAGTATAAGCAACTTTCAATATTCACCGTTCCAATTGTGAGAATCACAAAGGTGAGGGTATAGAGTGTTGGTGAGAAGCTTTTACTACTAATCTTATTTGTTCATTCTGTAGATAAAAAGGTGATATAAGGGAAACATGTCTTCTATAGTCGAGAATTATTGGGACTATAATTTAGGAGACTATGATTGTAGTGAGGGGTTTTGTGGCTATGAAGTTTAGGGAGATTGCGGAGGATATGAAAATAGCCATGATCAAAACTTGGGCAGATTTGAGGGACACAGTTTTAGGAGAGAAAAGGGGGGGAATGAAGTACATAGTGCTTATGGTGAGTTTAGAGATGATGTAGGACCTCGTGATGGTTCTTATGATGACGTTGGGGCATGTAAGGAGTCCTACACTTCCCAATCCAAATCTAGATTTAGTGTTAGGTATAACTCTTTCATTTGCAAAGCTTATGAGAGTACACGTGAGGAGTGTGAAAATTCATTTTCTTTACCTTATAGTACTTCTTATCAAGATAAACATGGTGTGAATGGTTATCCTAGCTATAGTAGAGGTTGTCCCATAATAAGAAGAGGATATGCATCTCTAAAATTGATGGGTAATCATGTGCCTTACAATTTTGATTCGAGAAGGAGTGTACACTCCGAAAAGGTGACAATTTGTGGGATACCGGGCTGCCTCATTGTTTTAAATGATAGGTACTATAGAAAATACATCCTTCCATACATGGTTGACTACTTGGGATTGTTTCAAGATCCTTTACATGTTCCATTCTTCTTGGATAGTTTTAAGGTTACCGATAGGTTGAAGGTTGTCTTCTCCTAATTTGATTATCATGAGGAGGTATGTTGCAATGTTTTTCCCTTAGCCTACAGTCATGTGACATTTGGTGCCAATTGGTTTGCATAACATAAAGTTCTAAATATGAAAAATTGGCCTAATATTATAAAAGACCGATGGGGAGCACCTTGTGACTTACATTCTGCCCGGTCTGCAAAGAGAAGTGCTCACCTACTCCAATTCAAATGATGATAAGGGACAAAAGATTAAGAAGAGTAAGGGTGTCAAAGGTGGAAATTTGAGAGTAGAAAAAGAAGAGGTTGTGTGGAGAGAAGTGAGGGGATTGCCATCAAACCAAGCTAACATTATTCATCCTTCTATTTCTAAGGACATTTATGTAGGTACCAATATGGCAAGCGAAGGAGAGAAATGCCGATTTGCTGCCCAAGCTTGTAGAGGACCTTCACAACACGGCAAATAAGAGTCTACTGAAGAACTTCAAGGTAAAATAGCTAAATCTTACACTTTGTTCAGTGTGAATGATAATTCTGTGGCTAGTAGCCCATTGTATATGAGTTATAGCTTACTTACTTGTGAGTCTAATAATTTCTTACCTCTTTTTTATGATGTACATATTGTGAGTATGGATATACTAGTTGATCTTATTGATGGCGAAATTGACTTTTCTTGTAAAAGCAATTTATGTCCACCTAGTAGTGAAGCCAATATATTGAACAAAAGTACATTGTCTTGTGTAATTGGTGTTGATCAAATTATGTGTGAAACTTGCCCGCCACCTGAGGTTTTATGTGATGTGCTTAATAGAACTCAAGTTAGTGAAGTATTTGAAAATATTGGTCAACAAAATGGGAGTGAACCTGAGAGCTATTCTTGGGATAATCTTGAGCTTGAAATCTCTTTGAAACTTGATATTGATCTTTTAGAAAGTGATGAACGTGTTTGTTTCGAATCTACCCATGAAATAGATCATTCTTATTTTAGGTATAATGTCTTGTTAGAAGATGATATAAATACTCTTAATAGACCTAGTGGTGAAAATAATGGTATAGCTTGCCTTGGAAGCTATAGCCTATATGCTAACCCACTATGATGCGACAACACTCCTCTTAAAGATGGAATCTCTTCTTGGAAGATGAGAGTACTCTTAAGGGCAAGGAATGTGGGGTCTTGGAAACTACTTCTCCTTCTACTTTGTGTGACTTTATTGTTGAGAGTACTCATGGTGATTATTGGGAAACTAGTAGTAAGTACACACATAAGGACACCTTAGTAGAAGTCAACTTAAGTGATACCTTTCTCTACTCTCTATTCACTTTAGATGATATATATACTATTAGAGAGAGTATGTCTTTTAGTTTGGGTGGTGACCACGGGAAATGGGAGTATTGTCTAGACCCGTGTCTATGGCCACTCTTTCTGTTTAACCCCGGTGCCAAATGTAGAAATGGTTATGTTGGTACACCCAATTTATTGCTTGGTCTACATGACAAGCAAAGTGTCACTCTTGGTAAAAACTATAACCAAATCCTTCATACATATTTCATTGAATTTTTAATATTTCATTCAAAGGATCCTTGGTTATATTACAAATATGTGCAACCTTCGCATGTTGGGATGATTTGTTATGCTAACCCTAACCCTAATGCCATGAGGAGTTTGTATTTATTTGTCCTCTCTTCGGTTTTGCAAGGTTTAGATTCATAGTCGAATCCTTTTCAAGAAGGGGAGGATGATACAGCAAAAATGGCCATCTTATCTTTTGATGACATCTTTGGAGGCCAACACATAGAGGCTTAAGACTTGGTCACATCGAGGATATAATAACATGCATAGAGGACCCGTTTTGAACCTACCATTGAGCATACCATACATCAAGTCCGTGAGTGGAAGATTGCTTGGAGAATTGAAGACTTGGGGACTCACGGCTTTGGACACTTAATGGCTCACGATTTTGGGTCATCTTCATTGAGGACATTTTGGTCAGTTCACTTTGCCCAAAATTAACTCTATGGTCGCCACTATTATTAAGGGTAGTGTACATATTTTGTCTTCTTTTGTAATATACTATAAATAAGACATTTTAGGTCTTCTCTTATTAGTTGTTTAATAATGAAAATATAAGACATTGAAAATCCTCTCTCTTGAGAGTAGACCACCTTAGTGTAGTTCTTAGTTAGGGATTGGATTAGTCATTGTAGTTTAGGGCTAGGAAAAGCCAATATTATTCTTTGCTTGGAAATGCTGGATCTTGAGGTGAGTTGATTCACTTGGTGATCACCGTAAGAGTGTGGTGTTATTGTTATATTATTTAGATTTTTTTGAGTTTAATATACTCTTTAGTTCCTAATCTTTGTAATAATCTATGTCTCACTATCTATCTTTCCCTTTTTTGCAATTGTGTTAGTGTTTGTATCTTGTAATCATTTGTTCTTATTGAATCCGAATCTTGTGTTCATTGTGTTCATCTTGTTCTTTTTGTATTGCTGCTGTTTTGGTGTTAAAACACCTTGTAAACTCATGATACTTATGTTGTTGTTGTTGGCCAAAACTAGCACTCAAAGGGTCCTAGGGTTGCTCTCTATCTGTGAACTATTTTGGGTAGTTTTTGTGCCTTCCATGGTCAACTAATTTTGGGTACTTTGACCAAAATTGACTGGGAAATCTTATAGATTTAGGAAATTCTGTAAAAAATCAAAAGTTCAGGTGAAATTAAAGAAAATGGAATATCTTGTATATAAAAATTTGTACGTTATTGCTTTTTCCTTTTATCTTATTTCAGGATTTCTTCTTGAACAATATTTTCTCCTCAAATTTTCCATATAATATCTCATAATTTATGTTTTATAACTCTATTTTTAGATATTTCAATTTTTTTTGCTGAATTTCCACACCCGTATCCATCCCTAGATTAATATCCCCAAATCTTTAACTTGAGACAAAGAAGGATACGACCTCTAGATCCATACCCGTATCGGGCACCAGCACCTTTATCCGAGCAACTTAGGTCCTGTTTATTTAGAGGATATACAAGTAGGTAATTAATTTGATTTATCTCTCATGTTACAAGATTTTAGATTTACCCTTTGCTTTGGTTTGCTCTCTTGCCTTCTGTAAATATCAGTGTACAAATTTTTCAAAATTTTCTCTACTGCTAAGCATGGGTGTACAGTGAGATACAATGTTGAAAACAAAGAGGTGGTGCAGCACACTGAAGAATCCTATCGGGATATGTTGGATTGGCTTACCAAGCATGTCAAGTAAGTGCAAAGATATCTGGAAGTTGCTATTTTCAATTAACTAATCTAAATATCTATAATCAGTATAATGATGTAGCTAAATATTGAACTCTGTATTGTACATCTTGTTTAATGAGAAGTTATCCTACTATGATCATCTGAAATATACTGCATGGTTTCATTTTCTTTGTGCCAGAGAATGGTTTAGGTAAGGCGTGACTCTGCTTCAGCTAGTCCAATGCATCTGTTATGAGTGTTTTCAAGACTGCAATGTGTTTTGATATCTAAAACACTGGTGTGACCACCTAATGGTGCGGAAACCAAAAATAACAAATAAAATTGGCATAAATAAGGAGAGGTGACAATTAGTACTCTTAACTATTAATGAGGACTTATCACTGATTCTGGCTGTTAAATTTTTCTTGTATTAGTGAGACCTTTAGTAGACCGGGTTGTCCCTTTTATGCTATTTGAAGGGATATGATGATTCTTAGATACACAATCTACATATGCACCTGCCTTTTAATACAATATATGATAATGGAACGTGATAAAAGGAGATGAGTTAAAACCTAAAATACATCTGCCTTTAATTACAAAATATGATAATTGAATGTGATAAAAGGAGACGAGTTAAAACCTAAGATCAAGAAAGTTATTAGAAAAAACTTTTAATCTTTTACAAAAAAGAAGTGTACTTAACGATGAACAAACTGAATTAAAATTTAGGAATCCATGATACCAGGCCAATTAGTTATGATAAAGCTTTGTTCTAATTACATTTTATTTGATATTTGTTAGAAACATTTTAAGGTTGTATTCTTATCTAACTAATTTGAGGTACAAGACAAAGTTGATTATGTGATTTGTAGAGAAACTAGATGAAATCAAAACTTGAGCAACTTTTCCATCTGATTAAGTTAATATCTAATATATATCCATTACTTCAGGTACGGTCAGAAGGGAAATGGACTTTGCAATGTCCAAGGTCCCCATTCCTCTATGTGACATGACTCTTCTTAAATGACACAAGAAAATAACTTTAATGAATTTGCAATTCACTTCATCAGTATTCCACACACTATCAGTGTAGCGATTCTACTGTAGAGTTATGTTTGGCTCCATAAATGAGACATAAAATATTCAGTCTAAATCTACTCATGACCATGTACAATCACTAAGTTGTCATACATGTGCTACTTAACTCATTGATTGGCCTTAAAATAATTCTTATATTGGGCGTATAACCTGACAAAAATGTTCAAAAATCTGTCGATAAGTCAAAGAGCCAATAACTAGGGTGGAGCTTCCCTTGTCCAAGTGAGTCAATTGATACTCCTTCACTAGAATATTAGACCGTGTAAATAAGTTAATTTTTTTTAGATGTATACATACCATACAATGAATTCTTTTTACTTTGTGTGTTGTCTTTTTCATATTTTAAATCCCCTTTGTAGATATCCTGACTTTGTGGCTAGGCAAAAACAAGTGAAGTCACTTATAATGACCATAGATTAATCAATTTCAACTAGGGCAGAAGAATACAACTGCAAGGATATTTTAGGTGCTAGTTTTACATTTGATAACCGAAGTGATGCATACTTTCAGAAAGAACAAGTATTGCATTTTAACATAGTACATTATATAAATAAGGGTTTTGACATGTATGCTTGATGTCAAAAGAAATTTATGAGAGGATAGTTCAGTTATTTCATGTGATATGTTGATGAGTTTGAATAGCTTTATTACACGTGTAGCATCAGATACGTGCCATTCTCTCCCTCTTTCTTATCTATGTGTTGTCTTCTTCATTATCTCTCCATTGATAAGTATGTAAAACCTACAATTAAGAAACCAAAAACTAATTTAGCATTGTTTTGCCTACTCTCCGTCGGGCATCTTCCTTTTTGACTTTTTGATTATACAAATTTTATTTGTTAAGATGAAGTTTGGTTATTTCAAGGATTTAGGTTTTGTTTGGGTTACTGAAATTACTGCTTATGTTGTGAAAATTTTTATTTGTTTGGAAATTTTGAGTCGTTCTTTTGCAGCTGATGTACTGGGTGTGTTTTGTTTCACCTACTTTTTTTAATCCTTTTCCTTATAGTTTTGGGAGATTGGCAGCTTTAGTAGGATTTTCTTTTACTTTTGGGAGATTTGTAGTTTTCACATAGATGCTCCCGAGCAAACCAAATGAAATAACTATCACTATGAGCCAAATCTTCATACCCAAACAAAGAACCAACAAAACTACTAATAAGCAATTTCAATCAGAATATTTGCACAAGAAAAGTTCAAATTTTTAACACTTCAAAAGTTTTGTGGAGAAAATTCTTAGTCTTTTGGTTGGTTTCTTAAGCAGTATTTGTGTCTCCCGTTTGATTTTTCTATCTGCCTACAAGAGATAATGCTATTATCTTAGTTTCTTTGAATGTTTTACTTTTGGGTAGTTTAAGATAGGTAACAGACATTGCTGAAAGGTTATGAAATGCATAGGCAAACTTTCTTACTTTAGTTGTTTCTCCAGATATGTTTTTCAATTTGCATTATATTAATAATTTTGATCCTACCCCCTGCAAACAAAATTTTCCAGTAGGAAGGTATAACTAAGACTGCCTAATTTTATGTCAATAAGACCTCAAGTTATAATTAGAAAGGCCTTAATTAGTTCTTTATTTATCAGATTTTATTTTCATGGAATGGAAAGTAGTCCTGCTGTTGAATATAATGATTGCTTTCCTGTGAGTTGTTGTAGCCAAGTTTTGCCTAGCAAAATTGTCGTTGTCTTGTGTGGCTCAATTACTTTTATGCTTATCGATCTTTACATGCTCTACTGACCTACTCTGCTATGTCTGATGCAGAGAATAGAAACTTATTTTTTACTAAATTAGCTTTATTTATCATTCTTTAAAAATATAAATTTGAGTATTATATAATTTATATAATCATTTAAGTATAATATATACATGCTAAACATGTTGCTTCTAGTGCTAACTGGGGTAGAATAGGGTCATATCTTTGTTTTCGAGATCACTCTTCTGCCAAAGAAAATAATGAATGACAAGCCTTTCTTCTCGACAACTGCATGTTTCTACAGTTAGAATAAAGCATCTTTTTCTTCTTGCTGGCATTTTTTTATTAAAAATGATATTGCATGATCAATTTTTCCATCCTCTCAATTTTGTTCTATTGTTCTTATTTCCTAAAAATTCTTAACAATAGAATATTCATCTGTAAGTTTTTGTTTTCTGCTATTGTGTACTAGACAATCTAGACAAATGGGAAAACCAAATTATTTCAATGAATGACTCAATTAGTAGACTCAAAGAAAGTTGTCTTTCATCTGTTTGTAAGCTTTTCATTCCTTTTTTTGAACTTTTATTCAGTGTTCGGTACCCACATTTGATTCTGACTATTTTGGATTCACGTCAAGTAGGGTCCATTCAGAGGTAGCGCTCCCTACTGCTATATCTGTTGTTTCCATTGAATGTTTTGATGAAAATAAGTGCAGTTTGAGAGAGATTTCATGAAAGTGTCTTAAATGTTATGAAATGAATAGGAAGACTTTCTTACTTTAGTTGTTCCTTCGGATATGTTTTCCGATTTGCATTATATAAATAAAATTCTAACCCTGCAAAAAATACTCTCAAATTTCCCGTCCAAAATATTTCAGATTTTATCGAAAACAACCTCTCTACCTAATAGGTGTACGGTTTGTGTATACACTATCCTCCCTAGAACCATGTAAGACCCCGCAAAATCCTAAGCTCAACTCAGTCTTTTATGCTTGCTAAGGGGGTCCCAGACATAGAAAATTCTAGCTAAGCATTCAGACTTAGTATTATTTTGGCCTTCGTAAGTTGACAACTCTATTCATGGCTCTTATAAATGTAAAATGTCAATCTTTAGGTTAATACATGATCAAGAATGTCAGAAGGTGTTCCCGTACGAGTTTTGTATTTTTTAGACCTCATTTGAACCACGTTTGGGAATTCAAAACATTATATCGACGCGATCTCGGGGCGGCGCGGCGGCCATCATATCGATTAATATTTTTCCTTAGCTCTAGTGGTAATTTCCAGTGAACCAACATGGACTCGACGTGGAACATTGGCTATTGTGTCGATTCCAATGACGCGGTGCGTCGCTCTATGCATTGAGAATCCAGTTTTCAGTCATTAAAAGTCACATCCTTTGTAGGGTATTTAGTTCTTTTCCCCACCCCTTTTCAGCCCTAAAACACGAGATTTAGCCCTTATTGAGCAAAATGTACTTACTTTCTCTCAAATTTCTCAAGAACAATAACCCTAGGTAATTTAATTTCATGGATAAGGCTCAACATTTCCACCATTGTTCTTCAGGAATTTAGCAACCAAGTTATGTCAAGTGTTCATCCAAGGGTTCCCTCAACCCTTGGAGTTTAAGAATCCCTTTTAACTATAAGTTTATGAGTTTGATGAATTTCATGGTTGAATTTGAATGTGTTCATGATTACCATGTTAATGGGGTTTCTAGTTCATGATTTACTACATGATTCATATGGAATTGATTGATATGTGTGCATTATCATGTGAAACCATGTTGAAACCCTTGAAGTTGTAAATGTGGAATTGAACTATGATGCTTACATGTTGTTTTAGTATCATGGGCATAGATTATGTACTTCAAGGGTTTGATGAATTATTTATGTGAGTTGAATAAGGAAATTATATCATGTCAGCATATATTCAAGTTCATGTTATGCAAGTGTTTGCTAGAATGTCCCAAATGAATGTACGATGACCAAGTACTTAGCTATCATGTTTAAAGATTATGACATGTCATATAATTTATATTATCGAATCCTGGGGGTATTTAATACCCAATAATTTAGCTATTTACCTAGAGCCATGGTCAGTCACAGGATTGTATCAATCATGTCATGATCGGTAGGATTCAGTTAATTAACAGAATTCAGTTGTATTCTGTCAGTCCACGAAACCCAGTGAACTCAGTTCAATTTAGTTATACAGTACGATCAAAAATAGTTCAGCCTAGGCTGGAACAGTCTAGAATCCAGTCTAGTGTCTATTCAGTTGGGAGTAGGATTCAGCACTGACTGCACCCACGGATGGGGACTCACCTGCCAGTAGAGGGTGTGATCTTTAAAAGAAGTCCTTGTGTTCCAGAACTATGTAGCTAATGTTTCAGCTTTTGATGAAACATTTTTCATCTTTTTCTAGGGAAAATTATATGTTTTCAAGCAAATAAAGTTGTATTTAATAGTGGGTTTGAGTTTTTTCAGGTAAAGGATTTAGTCACAGAAATAACCTAGAAATTTGGCATAAAAAGGATTCTGACGACCAAATTGGCGGACTGTCATCTATGCAACGGACTGCCGAAGTGATTGACAAGCTAAAACAGGAAGAAAAAATTTTAGAACCTCTACGATGGACCAAGTGGAGGACCGTCAGACTTGCGACGAACCGCTAAATTGGCTGTCAGGCTTAACCAAAATTCAATATTCCAGAAGACTCGGGGATGGTCTAGATGACAGACCGTCAGTCCATCGATGAATCATAAACATGACCGTCAGTCCTTAACCGAACCTGGTATCTTAGGGTAGGCAGCGACGGTCCACCTAACGGACCATCAGACTCCCGATAGCCATTAGTTGGACCATTAATTTGGATGCGGTATTTTCTAAATTTAAATTTTAAATCTTCTAAGCCTGGGAGCACATAAATACCCAGTTAGGGTTTTATTGAAGGGGATTCTGAATCTTGGAGATTGTTTTATCTTAGTTTTCTATCTTTGAAACTCTCTGTAACGTAAAATCTGTGAATCAAACTACATTTGTGGATCTAATCATTCCATTGCTATTGAAGATTCAAGAATTAATTCTTATAACCTTTGTAAGTGAACTTTGAATTTTTTTATGAATAATACAAGTATTCTTTATCTTTCTTCTATGGAGATGAGTGGCTAAGCTCCCATAACTAGGGTTATGGGAGCCTTGATGTAAACAGTTGATATGGGTTGTGATTTTAATTGAGTTTCTGTAGGTAATTGATGTTCCATAAACCCTTCTTCACTCTAATAACTTTTCTTGGTTGCAAACTTGAAAGGTGAATCCAAGAACAATCACTTTTTCAAATAGAAAAGTGTTTGTTGAGGAAAAAAAGGGTTTACATGAAATCTAGAGACCTAAATCTTTAGATTAATGGAAAATGCCTTAACAAAGATTAACCTACATGAGAAAATTGTTGAATAATCAATATATTCTTTAAGTTTGAGAGAGTTAAAGTATAAACTATCCATTAAGGTTGAGAAACTAAAGGGTAAACAAAAGAATTCAGCTACCTTTGTAATTGAAGTTATTAAGTGGAACTAAAAAGTGATTCACAACCCTAACTGTTTACACATCTTGGTAACCATAACTCTAGTTTGTTTAATATCACTGAATTACTACTAGCAAAAAGAATCATTAGTTGGAACAACTCTGTTATGATTACCTAGAATACAATTCATAAATCAAAACCCCTTTTATTCAGGAACCTTTGATCAACAGTCTAATAACAATCACAATACTTAGTGAACATAGTATTACCTATGGGATTTGACACCCAACCTAGTTGGTTTCTATATTTGATAGTGACCGTTTACTCTCTCATAAGAGAGGTGTAATTTGGGCGTATCAAATTTTGGTGTCGTTACTGGGGAATATGGTTGTCTATTAAGTTTGTGCTTGTTAGTTGACTTTAGTCAAGTTTCCCAAATTTTACTTTTGTTTGTTGTTTTTGCTCTGTGCAGGGTAGTTATTGTGTATGCCAAGTACACAGAGATCAGGTGCACCTTTATTACCAATACATCCAGAACCGTAGTTAATAGGCAGAATGGCAGACCCCCAAGACGCTGAAAGATTAGCTGTTCTGGCTAGATCTCAACTTAATTAATAGAATGACAGCCAACTGGTGTGTTGTCCTAATCCTGATGATGATGATTTATTATATACTGTTAACCAAAGGCATGCATAGAATGTGGTTGCACCAGTGAATCGAAATATAAACAGGAATCGTCCCTTTAGGGCGAGGCAGGATCGACAACCAATATAGTTTGATCTGAATGATGACGAAGATGAAATAGATGGAGCAGGTGCAACTAGATCTATTATTCCTCCACCTCTAGCACCTGGAGCTAAATTCAATATTACCAGTATGATGATTCAACTCCTTTATCTTAAGGGGTTGTTCAGTGGCCTTCTGGGAGATAATCCTAGCATGCATTTGGTGAACTTTGTCACCATTCGTAAATATTTTAATAACGTGAGAGTGGGACAGAATACTATCTGAATACGCTTATTTCTATTGTCTTTGTCTGGAGAGGCGATACTATGGCTCAATAGACTAACTCCTGACTTTATAACCAACTGGAGGCAGTTGAAAGAGGCTTTTCTAGAAAGGTTCTTTCCATCCTTCAGGAGGGTATAGTTGAGGGTTGAGATTAGTAACTTCCAGTAGCTTCCCACTAAAACCCTTCATGAGACATGGGAGAGGTTTAAAAAGAAGCTGATGCAATGCCCGAACCATAATATGATGGATATTTATTTGATGGAGACTTTTTATAGAGCTCTAAACTCTATTATGAAGCCAGTTATAGATAATGATGCATGAGGGTCAGTTGTTCATCTCACTTTTCAAGAGTCTTTGGAGATGCTTGATCCGATGACCAAACAATGTAGAGCTTGGTACACCAGGGATTCTATGGTACCAAGCCCTACTATGTCCAGTGGCATAACTATAGAGCTATGCAAGAAAGAGGAAGAACGTGACGAGGACATGGCACACTTGAAGAAACAGATGGATTTTTTCTGACTAAGTATTTATTGACTGGAAAAAATAGAGATGGTGAAAGTTGTTGCATCTTAACGTAGAGTTGACTCTGATTTGGAAGAAGAGGCAAACTATCTAAATAATCAGGGGAGTTTTTGATGCAATAGCCAAGGAAATCAAGGTCAGAATTATTACGACAAGGCTGGTTACAAGGATAGAGATCAAGGAAACTGGAAGAGCAAGAATGATATGAGTGGACTATATGTACCTCCTGGAAGCAGAGATAATGCTGTAACTAGCTCTGGCAAGATGTCCATAGAGGACATGATGGAGAAATTATTAATGAGAGTTGAGGCCGCTAACTCTGGGGTGACTACTATGAAGAGTGATTTGTCTTCCATGAGTCAGTTGGTAAACTCCCACTCTACTTCTATCAAATAGTTGGAGCAGCAAATAAGCTAACTCTCAGCAACATTAAATCAGAGGAAGAGCAGAACTTTGCCAAGCGATACAGTTTAGAATCCTCAAAATAATGGTTCTTGCATGGCAATTACCTCATGGAGTGGTAAGGTAATACTAGGACCTTCTATGGGCAAAGCTATTGTTGAAGAGGTGATCAAAGAAGATATTGATCTTAGAAAAGGTAATCCAATGAAACTTGAGAAGGTGGATGGTATTGATATCCCTTCTAATTATCAGCAAGTTGATGAGTTAGAAAAAGAGAAAGACAAGAAAAAAAAAGCAGTGGTGACTACTCTCCCAAAACCATCACCTCCCTTTCCTCACAGATTGAAAAAGAAAGCTAACGATACAAAGTTTAGTAAATTCATGGCAATGTTGAAGCAGCTAACAGTGAATGTGCCTCTAGTGGAGGTACTCAAACAAATGGCAGTATATGCTAAATTTATGAAAGATCTTATGATGAAGAAGAGAATAGTAAGCTACGAACTAGTGGATAATCTCCATCATTGTAGCACTATTTCTACAAGATCCTTGGTGCAGAAAAAGGCAAACCCAAGAGCATTCACCATCCTTTGTACAATTGGGTCTCTGAATTTTTCTAAGGCCTTATATAATATGGGAGCGATCATAAATATGATTCCTCTAGCTATTTATAAGAAGTTGGGGTTGGGAGATCCCACTCCCACAAACATACAACTTGTAATGGCAGATAGGTCGGTAAAGCGACCTGCTTATATCCTATACGATGTTCTAGTAAAGGTGGCTAACTATTTCATATTTCCTATGGATTTTGTTATTCTAGATTATGAGGTGGACTTCGAGGTACCTATAATCTTGGGTCAACCTTTCCTCATAACCAAAAGCATGTGTGTTGATTTACGAGCTAATAAGCTCTTATTCAGGCTAAATGATAAAGTGGTGGGATTTGATGTTTGCCATTCCATGAAGCAGCATAAAGAAATGAGTGTGTTCTTGATTGTTGATGTATATTATGAGGATGAGAAGGAGGTGCCAATAGAGGAGAAATTTGTTATCGAGCCATTAGCTGCAGTGCTGATGAATTTTGATCATAAAGGCATTGAGGAGTATGAAGAAATTGTTTGTGCTTTGACAGGAATGGTATCATACTTTTATGCTCCTAAGAAGCTAGATCTTGATCTTAAAAATCAACCAACACCACCAACTATGACATCCATTGAAGAGCCACTGGTGTTGAAGTTGAAAGAGCTACCAGGATATTTAAGGTACGTATTTCTAGGTAAGGGAAACACACTACCTGTGATTATTGCAGCTAATTTGGGTGAGCAGCAGGTGAAAGAACTTATTTCTGTGCTTCGAAGGTACAAAAGAGCAATAGACTGGACTATTGCCTATATTATTGGTATTTCCCCTGGCATCTATACTCATAAGATACAGCTTAAGAAAGACTGTACTCCGACTATTAATCACTAATGTTGTCTTAATCCACCGATGCAAGAGGTGGTTAAGAAGGAAATTATTAAGTGGCTGGATGCAGGAGTGGTTTACCCTATTTCTGACGGTAAATGGGTAAGTCCAGTTTAATATGTGCCCAAGAAAAAGGGGCATGACTGTTGTTGCAAACGAAAAAGAATGAGTTGATTCCATTCAGGCCTGTGACTGGGTAGAGGGTTTGCATGGATTATCGCAAACTCAACTCATGGAATTTGAAGTCAATTTACAATAAGAAGGTGGCATTGTTTCTTTGATGGTTATTCTGGTTACAATTATATTTCTATTCCTTCTGAAGATCAGGAGAAGACGATATTCATATGTTCGTATAGCACTTTTGCGTTCAAGAGGATGCCGTTTGGATTGTGTAATGCACCCGCTGCCTTTCAATGGTGCAGATATTTATTTTCTCAGATAAGGTTGAAGACACCTTAAAGGTGTTTATGGATGATTTTTCTATACTAGGAGATTAATTTGAGTTGTTTTTGGTTAATCTTAGTAGAGAATTCCAGCGATGTGAGGAGTTTAACCTTGTGCTTAATTGGGAAAAATGTCACTTCATAGTGAAAAAGGGCATTGTTCTCGGACACAAAATTTCAGCAAAGGGGATAGAGGTCGATCGAGCTAAGGTTGAGGTTATTAAGAAGCTATCACCTCCCATCTCAGTGAAGGGAGTGTGTAGTTTTCTTGGTCATGCTAGCTCTTACCGGTGGTTTATAAAGGACTTCTCAAAGATTGCAAAACCTACTTTGCAAACTTCTGGAGAAGGAAGCTAAGTTCCTCTTTAATAATGATTTGTTATAGGCATTTGAATGCCTTAAACGGAAACTGGTTGATGCTTCTATCATTGTTGCACTAGATTGGTCAAAACCATTTCAGATCATGTATAATTCAAGTGATGTTTCCCTTAAAGATGTACTAGGACAAAAGAAGGACAAATTGTTTTATCCAATCTATTATACCAGCAGAGCACTAAATGGAGCTCAAAAAAACTACACTATCATAGAACAGGAACTTCTTGCAATAGTCTATACTTTTGAAAAGTTACAGGCTTATTTTCTAGGAACCAAGGTGGTGGTCCACACTAACCACACAACCTTGAGATATTTGATGGAGAAAAAGGATGCAAAACCAAGGTTGATTTAATGGGTATTGCTACTTTAAGAATTTGAATTTGAAGTCAAATATAAGAAGGGTTGCAAAAACCAAGTTGCGAATCATCTGTCTAGGCTGGAAGGTAAGCAAAAGGTTAGAGATGAAATTGAGATCATTGATGTATTTTCGAATAAGGAAATCTTCGCTACTGTTATGGAGAAAATACCTTGGTATGCTGATTTCGCAAACTATGTGGTGAGCGAGGTGATTTTGGAGAATCTTTCTTTTCATCAAAGAAAGAAGTTTTTCCATAATGTGACACATTACTTATGGGATGAGGAATATTTATTTCGATGTTGTGCTGATAATATCATAAGGTGATGTGTTCCATAAGTAGATATGTTGAGTATATTGGAAGCATGTCATGCTTCCCCGATTAGAGGTCACCATGCTGGTGACCGTACTGCTAGAAAGGTGCTACAAAGTGGTTACTATTGGCGACTTTGTTCAAAGATGCTTATGAGTTCATGATAAGATATGACCAATGTCAGAGGCAGGGGTTAATTTCCAAGTGCTATGAAATCCATTTGACGAAAATGATAGAGGTAGAATTATTCGACATCTGGGGCATCGACTTTTTGGGGCCCTTCGTGAGCTTATATGAGATGAAATACATTCTAGTTGTTGTTGATTATGTATCAAAATAGGCTAAAGCCATTTCTTTGGCTGACAACGAAGGGAAGAGAATAGTTGTGTTCCTTAAAAGGAATATTTTCTCTCAATTTGGGGTGCCACGTACCATTATAAGCGACGGTGGATCTCACTTTTGCAATTGTGTATTTCGAAAGGCCTCAGCAAAGTATGGTGTTAAGCAACACAAAGTTACGAATCCCTACCACCCACAAACTAGTGGACAAGTGGAGATTTCGAAAATAGATATCAAAGTCATACTTGCTAAAACAGTGAATGCTAGCAGACAAGACTGGTCTAGGAAGTTTGATGATGACTTATGGGCATACAGAACAGATTTCAAAATACCAATCAGCATGTCACCATACCAGTTGTTTTATGGAAAAGCATGTCATTTACCTATTGAAATGGAGCATAAGGCGTTGTGGGTACTTAGGAGGCTGAATTTGAACTAGAATAAGGCAGTGCAGTTGAGATCGGGATAGCTAAATGAGATGGATGAGTTCTGTCTCAGTGCATATGAAAGAGTGATCTTTACAAGGAGAAGATGAAGAAGTATCATGACCTGAGGATTGCAAAGCGTGACTTTCAAAAATGTAATTGGGTTTTTCTCTTAAACTCCAGACTAAAGTTGTTCCCAGGTAAGTTAAAATCAAAATGGTCTGGCCCATTTAGAGTTAATCAAGTCTACTCATCTGGAGTAGTCAAACTTACAAATGAAGACGGAAGTGTCTTCAAAGTTAATGGGCAATGACTAAAGTTGTATATCGGTAAATGGGCTCGATAAAATGCATAGCTACTATCTATCTTGATGAAGTCTGAGTAATTAAGATAACTGTGATGTGACACGAGATTAAATCAGGCACTAGTGGGTAGAAACCCACCAAGTGTTTTTGTAATCATAATCTAATTTTATTTGTTATTTTTGTGCAATCTGATATGTTTGTGGAGTGTGCAGGACTGAAAACACTAAAAAAAGGGAGTTTCACAGTTGTAAGAAGATTGGCAGAGCTATCGATGGACCGTTAATATTTTGACAGACCGCCGCTCAGATCTTCAAAGACATATTAAAAAGTTGAACATTATGGATAATTCTTGACGGTCGAGTTGGCGGACAATCACAGAAATGGCGGACCGTCGTATCTGTCATTAACCTGAAGCAAAAAAATTGAGATACTGGAATCAACTAACGGACGGATTGGTAGACCGTCAATTACTTGATGGACTGTCAAGCCAACCGTTGGAAAGCTGAATCACATATTGGTTTTTGGTAAGCTATGACGGTCAGCCCGATAAACCGTTGCAAACCTAAAAGACCATCGGGCCAACTGTTAACAAAACCCTAGGTTCGGGTTGAGTCGGGTTGGTTCTAAATGCTCTTTAATACCCAAAAACTGACCCAAAAGTCTTTTAAGGGGTAAAATCAAGTGGTTATGTGCATTACCATATTTTTAAATTCCCAACTGTTCAACTCTCTCTGGATTTAGGGAATCTGAAAACAGTTACTCCTCTGAGACTTTCCCTCTTCTTCTTTCTCTTCTATTTAAAAATATTTTCATTCTCATCTTCTCATCACAACAACGGTTACTAGTTATTAACAAGTGTTTACAAGTTCTTTCACTTATGTATTAGCAAAAGAGAAGAGTTAAGTAATACACCATCAAGGTATGAGTATAACTCTTTCCTTCGTTCTTTGAATGGCAAAAATGTGAAGTAAATATGTGTTTAATTAATAAAATTTTGACTTGTTCTCTTTATTTGTTTTGAATCATTGATTTATCTGAGTTCTAAACTTTGATATACACAATATTGGGTGAAGTTTGAGTAACCCACATGCATAAAGAGAGAAATATTGTGCTTAAACACAAAATTAGAGGCATTTTGCACTGAAAAATCAATGTTGTGTGATAAGTGTTTGACAAATTATTGGAATGAAAAGCTAAAACTGAAATAGGGTTGAGAGGGCAACCTTGATGGACCATCGTTCTTCCGATAGACCTCCATATGGACCGTCACAAAGACCCTAAAATTGACATTTACTAGATAAGATACGATGGACAACCTGGCAGACCACCAGTAATGTGACGGACCAGAAGTAATGTGATGGACCGTTAGGTCAATCGTTGTAATGCTCTAACAAATCAACAGTTTCTAAATACGGCCTGACGGCCTACCCAACGGATTGTCGCATGACTGACGGCCCGTCAGTATGGCCATCAAGCTAACTACTTCACTGTTTTAGTGGATTTTATTTTGTAACTGAGTCCTTATTCCTTTTTCAGGTATCATGGCATGCAAACTTCTAATAGCCAGAGGGGGTTGATATCAAAGAGATAGAGGTAAACTAATACCTTCCTACAACATGAGGCAATGAGAAAGGAAAACTCACACACTTTTCTAGTTTGAAGAGAAGAGTGAGAGTAGCACTGGCAGTACCAGCTTAAGCCCTAACGAGGAAGGGGTGGCTACCTCTCAACCCAAAGCAGTTGAAGTAGAACTGAGGCCACTAATATGGAAGAGCAAACTAAATCAGCTAACATGGACACTGAACCTGAGGATGTCAATGTGATTAAGTGTAAGGATCCTCAAGTTAGACAAGTAATCAGGTGGTAACTTAAGGGGGAAAAGGACATATTCTATGTAGGATTAGTTCCAACAGCAAATTAAGAGATCAAAAGGCCATTTGCTGAGAAGTATCAAATTGTTACAATAGAGTTGCATGAATATCACAAGTTAGAGCATCGCTTCAATGAATATGAACTAGCATAGATGAGCAAGCCTCCCAGATCATATCAACCAAATTGGGTAAGAGAGTTCTTTGCTCATAATCTTGTTTTGGCAGAAAAGGAGTGTCCAAAGAGGGCGAAGGTTGTAGACTTGCCCAATGGGGAATTAGTCCCAGTCCAAGAAGTCAACATTGACATTTCAGCCCAAACAATTAATAGAATACTATTTGGACCCAAGTACGAAGCTCCACCTACTATGACTGATCTTGAGTACAGAATGAGATTTGCATCTACTCAGAGGCGTTGGATGGCCAATTTACCAATCCACGTGAGCGCATTGCAAAGTCATTCCTTAGCTTCAAAGCTAAGTTCTAGTGGGTTGTCATTTGTTTGAGGATGATGCCAATAGGAGGTGATATAAATTTTAACATAAAGTCGTACTAATAGACAGTTTGATCTTAGGGTTGCAGATTGATTTTAGTCAGATTATGGCCAACTAGATATTTGTGAGAGCTTATAATGTGGCAAGTGTATTACCATTCATATGTTTAATTATGGAGTTGTGTAGGAGGAAAGGTGTTCCCCTGATTCGTGGGGTCAATAATAAGGTTAGGGAAATGCATAGGTAGGATCTCGAGAAGTCCAAAATGATTCAAAGTTTGAAATAAGGATGAACAAAACTCCAGCCTAGAAGACTCAGTCCATATCAGCTCCAGATACATTAGAAATTCTGACAGGTATGCCACTACCCATCACCACATATATGCCTCTTGAGTATATGCCAAGTACATCTGCAGGGTCATGGTCTGCACCACCAATGGTGAAGAAAATTATGCATAATATAGGTTGACATAGGAGAATTTCACCAAGTCGGTGAAGCTGCAGAAGTGGTTTCAAAAATAGTTAGATAAATAAGCTTTGGACTTTAAGAATTTCATTGATGAAATTGTAGCTGAATCATTTGTCCATTCCAAAGCATTCAGATTAGGATGGAAAATATAGAACATCACATCAACAAAAGGCTAGATGCACAGTCACTCCCAGATCTTGCAAAGCTCAAGGCAAAATTTAAGCAAGCAAAGGCAGACATAGCAGAGTTAAAGGGTAGGCAATCCCAGCAACTAGTTTTTGACCCAACCCTAGTTATGAGTGGTGATGATGAGGAAATAATCAATCTAATGGGGTGACCAGTGAAAGATAAAAGTAAGAAGCAGGTAGATGAGCGTGCTAAAAGGAAAGCTGAAAAGAGAAAAAAAAAAGCCATGACATTGGAGGAATGAGAGCAGCATAATATGAGGAAAGCTAGTAGAAGATCAAGGAGAGATAAAGAGAGAAGAAGGAAGAGAGCAGAAGAAAAAGCGGCTAGAGTGTCTACCAGTTCAACCCCAGTTAGGGGGCAAACTTCAGACCCAGTCAGAGATAAGATACCTCTGATTGTGGAGGGAGAGTTTTTGACTATCCCCACCATCATGGGGGTTAACATTGCTCCAGGTGAGAATGTTGGATTCTTATCACACTTCACAAATTCCTCAAATAAATAAAAGTAAACATAAGTATACCCACTTCTTTGTACTTTTATTTGATGCTTTGAAGATAATAAATATATTTTTTGTGGGGGGTGGTGTAATTGTACCATAGGGTTTATGTTGCCGATAATCCTTTTCTCCCATGTGCTATCTAAGAGAATCGGCATGTCTAGAATTATGTTTAAGTTCACATTTTTTCTTTTTTTCTTTTCTAGGATTAACTTTGGGTTTGCATCTTTTCTTTCTTACGTCATGTTCTATTTTTAATGTTAGTCCATGAAATAAAAGGGTTGTTTATGTTAGCACCTTATTGTGAATATGGATGATGAATGATGTTGGTATCAAGCTATGACTATGTCCATATGACTGTTTATATTTGGATTCTAGTATATGTGATCAACTGTTAGTGAATCTATAGTTGGCATTGACTTGTAAAATATGCATAACATGGGATGTAAATCTTAAGGAACAGTAGAATGGGTTGACTCAGTTTCCTGTGTGTGCAAGTATTTGTATTAGTTCTTACATAGTGTAGTACCTAGAACTTGCCTGGTTCAATTGATGTTGTGTTGTAGTTGATGAAATAAGAAATGATAGTAGGCTGCCTTATGATTTTAGTCCACTTAACCAAAATAATTAACCCCACAAAAAAGAATTTTCCATTTATGAACTTATCTTTGAGCCTATGTTAAATTTTTTTTAAAAAACCATTCACTCTAGTTAACTCTCTTTAAGTTGTTAAGACTTAGCTCTGGCCCGGGCCCAATAGTGGGCATTATGAACCAAAACGCCTAAGTTGAGGGTGGTTATTGTCAATTTATTAGCTGTCTAAGGGTAAGTTGGTTTAGAGCATCTAGCCCTGGTCTAATCAAGACACTGTGCACCTTGACTGATTGAATCAGCATAAGTTGAGGATGGCTGATGCTTGTGTGTATTTATATTTAAAAAAATAAAATAAAATAAAAAAGAGGGGTTATTATGGTAAAGTGTAAATAAATGAGAAAGAGGTGAGCGAGCTAGTTCAGAAATGGCCTTGGTAGGTAGAACTTGAGGGCAAAGAGAGTTAAATCCCAGTGTCGAGTCACTTTTACCTAAAATTCCTTCCTCACTTATACCCGAAGCCTCATTACACGCCTAAGAAAAACCTACTTGATCTTGGCGAGTCAGCTATAAGGGAGCATTGAATGATAAAGGCAAGCCTATGGGTATGTGTACTATGTTTAAAACTTCTTTGATGAGTGTGAGAGTTCTGATTTGTATCCATAAAATATACTGAGTGGTGGATTTTCTTGACTGTGAGGGCAACCTGAGTTACACTTAATTTGGCTGATCTCTGTAGAATCTTGTATCCATGTTTGTGTATATGTATTGATTTTGAAATAATATAGGTTATGGACTCTGATATATTGAGCCATATAATTAGGATGACAAGTGAATTGTTGTGTAAAAATTGGTCCAGTAAAATGAATGCCTATCATTGTATTGTCCATATCTGTAATTTGGTGCTAAGTTGCTTGAGGACAAGCAATTATCTTAAGTTGAGGGTGTTGATGTTCCTGCTTTTGATGAAATATTTTGCATTTTTTTCTTGGGAAAATTATTTGTTTTTAAGCAACTAAAGTTATATTTAATAGTGGGTTTGAGTGTTTTTAGGTAAAGGAGTTAGGCACAGAAATAACCTGGAAATTTGGCATAAAAAGGGTTCTGAAGGGTAAATTGGCTAACCATCAGCCATTCGACGGACCGCGAAAGTGATCATCAGGCTAAAATAGGAAGAAGAAATTTAAGAACCTCTATAACGGACCAAGTGGCAAACCGTCAGACTTGCAACGGACAGCAAAATTGGTCGCCAGTCTTAACCAGAATTCAATATTCCATAAGACTCAGTTACGGTCTAGATGATGGACCGTCAGTCCATTGATGAACCGTCAACATGACCATCAGTCCTTAACAAAACCTGGCATCTTGGGGTAGGCAGCGACACTCCACCTGACAAACCGTTAGACTTTCGATGGGATATCAGTTGGACCGTCAATTTATATGCGGCATTTTCAGAATGTAAATTTTAAATCTTCTAAACGTAAGAGCATATGAATACCCAGTTAGGGTTTTATTGAAAGGGATTCTGAATCTTGGAGATTTTTTATCTTAGTTTTCTATCTCTGAAACTCTCTGTAATGTAAGAATCTGTGAATCAAACTACATTTGTGGATCTAATCATTCCTTTGCTATTGAAGATTCAAGAATTAATTCTTATAACCTTTGTAAGTGAACTTTGAATTTTTTTATGAATAATATAAGTATTCTTTCTCTTTCTTCTATGGAGATGAGTGACTAAGCTCCCATAACTAGGGTTATGGGAGCCTTGATGTAAACAGTTGATATGGGTTGTGATTCCAATTGATTTTCTATAGGTAATTGATGTTGCATAAATCCTTCTTCACTCTATTGACTTTTCTTGGTTTCAAACTTGAAAGGTGAGCCCAAGAACAATCACTTGTTCGAATATAAAAGTGTTTGTTGGGAAAAAAAGGGTTTACATGAAATCTAGAGACCTAAAATCTATAGATTAATGGAAAATGCCTTAACAAGGATTAACCTTCATGAGAAAATGGTTGAATAATCAATATATTCTTTAAGTTTGAGAGATTTAAAGGATAAACTATCCATTAAGGTTGAGAAACTAAGGGGTAAACAATAGAATTCAGCTACTCTTGCAATTGAAGTTATTGAGAGGAACTCAAAAATGATTCACAACCCTAACTATTTAAATATCTTGGTAATCATAACTCTAGTTTTTTTAATATCATTGAATTACTACTAGCAAAAAGAATCATTAGTTGGAACAAATCTGTTACGACTACCTAGAATACAATTCATAAATCAAAACCCCTTTTATTCAAGAACCTTTGATCAACAGTCTAATAATAATCATAATACGTAGTGCACACAGTATTCCCTGTGGGATTTGACACCCAACCTAATTGAGTTTTATATTTGACAGTGATCGTTTACTTCCCATAAGAGAGGTGTAATTTAGGCATATCAGTAGCCATCATAGGTTGAGACATCATTCTGTCAGTTGAGGGTTTATGAGGTGATCTACCTGCCAGTTGAGGGTACCACTATTCTCTTTCAGAGAACCTGCCAGATGAGGGTGACTCATCTTGTCTTTACCCTTGGCACGGTACTGATGCCCTTCTAGCTGGGGTTATAGATTGGACCCCAATAAGTTTATAGAGAGGCATGTCGGTTAGATGATTACTTTTCACAATCTCAATTTTAGTTCCAGTCTCAATATAGAACTCAATTCAGTTTTACAGAAATCAGAAGTGTCAGATATAGTCACTCAGCTCAAAATGGAACTCAATATAGTTCCACAGAACCAATACAGTCAGATACAGTCACTCAGCTATCAATAATTTAGTATCAGTAAATTCAGATATCAGTTAATCAATATTCAGATTTGGTATTCTTGTGTTATTATGATCTCAATTATAGTTTACGTATTTATACATGTACTCTCATTCAATTATGCTCACGTCATTCAGTCAGTATTGTTTATGCATATGAATCCATGTATTTTAGCCTACCTCACTTTGCATACCAGTATATTCAAAGTACTGATGCATACCTTTCTTTTGTGATATGATATTTTATATCATAGGTTCAGACGCGTGGGCTCCCGATCATACTTAGTAGCTCAGATATTCAGCTGACAGAGTTAGTGGTGAGTTCTCTTAGTTTGAGGACATGATGATTATTTCAGTAGTTCATCTTATTTCAGTAGTTTGGAGTTAGTTAGGGACTTATCCCATAAACTCCATATTTCAGACAGTTTAGAGGCTTTTTCAGACTAGAGTATTTTCAGATAGATGTATTAGATTTGGTATTTATTATACCGTATTAAGTTTTATTACAGTATTGAACCTTATGGCATATTTTCTATCTAATTTCCGCATACTACAGTATTATTATTCAGTTATTATAGGAAGTACTAGTCATGGGTTAGCTTGTGGTCCTTCGAGATTATAAGCACCATATAGCATTAGGGGTACAGACTCGGGGACTTACAAACTTGGTATCAGAGCCTAAGGTTCAACAGATTCCTAGGAAGTTTGAAAGCCACATCTATTAGAGTCTTGTGCATGGGTGTGTAGCGTGTCATACTTACGGACAAGAGGCTATTAGATGTTTTAGGAAAAGTTTCTCTTCTTTCAGTAATCATGTCGTGCGAGTGAGCTTGAGCTCAAGTTAAACTCTTAGTCTAATTCATCTCTTCCTCATGCTTCCAGAACATATCTTCTAGAGAAGTTAACGAAAGAAGTAACGAAAACTAGTCATCCTCTCCGCCGTTCAGGCAAATCCCCTGAATGGGCATTTGCTAAATATATTCATAATCAAGAACAAGAAAATTGATGACTTATTTGACTAACTTCAGGGTGCCAGTTACTTTACTAAGATAGACCTCAGATTAGGCTATCATCAGCTCAGAGTCATATAATATGACATTCCAAAAATAGCTTTCATAACTCAATATGGTCACTCTAAATTCCTAGTCATGTCATTTGGTTTTACTAATGCCCCAGTAGCTTTCATAGGCTTAATGGGTCACGTTTTCAAGAAGTACTTGGACATGTTCATTATATACTTCATCAATGACATTCTCATCTATTCCCGTAGCGAGAATGACATGCAGATCATCTCCAAGTCATAATTTAGACTCTCAAAACCCATCAGTTATCATGATATCTATTCATGTTTAATATGTCGGCATGCATATCCTTAGTTTAGATCTTTTGATATATCTATGGTCTTAATATTCTATTCCTCAGACCTTAGTTAAGTGTCGAGTGTGGTATAGTATTCATACATACATCAGGTCCTCATATTTTAACCCTTCAGTGGACTCTCCTTAAAAAATAATGTAGTGATGAGTGATTACTTAGCTGGGAGAGAGTAAAGGTTTCATGTTAAAGGAAAGATTTTTGCATGCTTGTCTTACACGATGTTGTAGCTATGAAGATAATCTTGAATGCCAGGTTAGTGTGCCAGTAAATGGCTAGAAATAAGTTATATGTAGTTGCTGAAAGGGGGGAAATCAGAATTTTTCATTAGAAGAGAAGCTAAGAAAATATAGAGTGTAAGTGTCTATTCAGATCCTGGATTTATGTCAGTCACTCAATTATCAGTAACTCAGTTCTCAATAATCGCAGCTATTAGTTACTCAATTATCCGAACTCAGTATTTAGTTCCAGTATAAGTCTCAGTTACTATCTCAGTCACAGTCTCAGTCCAGTAATCATATCAGTAACTCAGTTTAGTTTCAGGTTTGCTTGTCCATAGCGTATAGTTATCAGTTATTCAGTATTCAATATTTCAGTTACCCAGTTTATAAAATATTTCAGAATCATGTCATACGCTAGGTCTTGCATTCTCAAATAACACAATTTTCACGAATTCAAGCTCAGTTATCTCCTGTTACACAGTCAGTCCTTACCTCATATGCATAATACTCTAAAGCTCCAGTCCAGCTGTTTAGACTAAGTGCAGTTCAATATTACATGACCAAGTATTTATCTATCAGCCATTCAGATAATCAGATAAGTTAGTATGTCTATACACTCATGCTCAGCACCCATGTGAATATTTTTAGTAGTCTCAGGTAATGTGTTGTACTAAGGTAGAGAGTATAGTTGAGAGAGTATTCAAGGGATATTTCTAAACTTAAAAATTTATAGTTGCAGTAATAAGGCCTAGTCACTCTATCTTAGATGATGATTCGTAGGCCTCGCCTCATATTACAAAATTTTAGCCAGGATGTGATTTCTTATTCAGATGTGTTATTCAGCCCATGCCAAGATTCTTTTCTCCCTAAAGTCACTAGAACAAGAGTGTTAAGTAAATGCTCCAGTTGAGTATTAGTTTTTAGCATAAGTTAGTCTGTAAGCCAATAATTCAGTTTACCAGCCAGGCAGACAAGTTTGTATGGTTTGGTTTCCCATTTTTCCATCTAGTCGCACTATCTGAAGCTTTATGAATTTAAATGATCCAAGAAGGAGCAACCAGGTAGTTATGTGTTCATCTCAGTTCATGTATCATGTCCTAGTTTCAGATCCTATATATTCAGTCACGACTCAGTTTGGAAGTGCCCTATGCATCATCCTAATTTTTCCTCAATATCTCAGCCAAGTCAATATTCTTCAAGGGACATAATGTCCCATGGAGGAGATGCACCATAACCCCTGAGCTTTCATGTCCCTTGAGCTTTCATGTCCTAAACCTCCCAGTTTCTCTTCATGTAATAAATCCAGTTTAGAACATTGGGTACTGATGAGTGGACCCTAAAGTTCCAAATTCAACTGTAAGCCATGTATTCAAGGGGCTCAGTTCAGTTCACGATATTTAGTTCATGTATCATATTTCAGGCTCAGTTATGTTCTAATATTCCCATTCATGTTTGTTCAGTAACTGATCTCGAGTTGAGATCGATGATTTTGTGTTCATGAATATATCTCCTATGAAAGGAGTGAAGAGGTTTGGCAAGAAGGGGAAGCTTAGTCCCCGACATATTGGTCCTTACCAAATTCTCAGCTATTTCAAAAAGGTATTTTACAAGCTTGAGTTTGCTTCAGACTTAACTTCAGTTCATCCAGTGTTCCATGTCTCCTTGCTTAAGAAATACATAGGTGAACCAGCAGTTGTAGTCCCTATAGAGGGCATAGATATTCAGTACAACCTCTCTTATGAGGAGATTCCAGTCGAAATCCTTGATTTTTAGACCCGCAGACTGAGAAACAAAGAGGTCTCTCTATTCAAAGTTCTTTGATGAAATTAGTCTGTTGAGGGAGTTACTTAAGAGGCAGAAGCAGATATGCCGATCAAGTATCCCTACCTATTCTTCGTAAACTCAGACTCAGCCCAAGGTAACAGTTTTTCTTTGAATTACCCTGTCTCATGTTTAGATATAGCTACTAACGTAGTATCAATTAACATTCCATACTCAGTCATGCATTCATGAATTAGTTCAGTTATGTATTTATGCATCAGACATGCATATTAAGTATATAAACTTAGCTTATCAGTAATCACAATCATGCATTCATGAATCATGTTTAGCGATGTACTCATGCATCAGATATGCATGTTCAGTATGATAATTCAGTATATCAGTAATTTCAGTCATGAAATCATGCTTGAGTTGTGCATGTCCAGTAAGCAAGTATAGTCTGTCCGTTCTCCCATCGTAATCAGTCTCATTCGAGGATAAATATTCTCAAGGGGGAGATATTGTAAGACCCCGCAAAATCCTAAGCTTAACTCAGTCTTTTAAGCTTGTCAAGGGGTCCCAAACTTAGAAAATTCTAGCTAAGTATTCAGACTTAGTATTATTTTAGCCTTCATAAGTTGGAAACTCTATTTCATGATTCTTATGACCTTAAAATGTCAATCTTTAGGTTGATTCATGATCAGGAATGTCAGTAGGTGTTCCCAAATGAGTTTCATATTTTTTATACCTTATTTGAACCATATTTGGGAATCCAAAATAGTGTATCGACGTGATCTCAATACAGCGCAGTGGCCATCACGTCGATCAATATTTTTCTTGGCTCCTAATGGTAATTTCCAATGAATTGATGCGGACTCGACGCGGCACGTTGGCTATCGTGTCGATGCCAATGATGCCCTGTGTCATCCTGCACGCCGACAGTCTAGTTTTTAGTCATTAAAAGTCACGTCCTTAAGGGGTATTTGGGTCTTTTTGCCACCCCTATTCAGCCCTAAAACATGAGATTCAACCCTCATTGAGCAAAATATACTTACTTTCTCTCAAATTGCTCAAGAACAAGAACCCTAGGTGATTTAATTTCAAGGACAAGGCTCAAGATTTCCACCATTGTTCTTTAGGAATTTAGTAACCAAGGTATGTCAAGTGTTCATCCAAGGGTTCCCTTCCACCTTTGGAGTTCAAGAACCCTTTTTAACGACAAGTTTATGAGTTTGATGAATTACATGGTTGAATTTAAATGTGTTCATGATTACCATGTTAATGGGGTTTCTAGTTCATGATTTACTACATGATTCATATGGAATTGATTGATATGTGTGCATTATCATGTGAAACCATGTTGAAACCCTTGAAGTTGTAAATGTGGAATTGAACTATGATGCTTACATGTTGTTTTAGTATCATGGGCATAGATTATGTACTTCAAGGGTTTGATGAATTATTTATGTGAGTTGAATAGGGAAATTATATCATGTCAGCATATATTAAAGTTCATGTTATGCAAGTGTTTGCTAGAATGTCCCAAACGAATGTACGATGACCAAGTACTTAGCTATCATGTTTTAAGATTATGCCATGTCGTATAATTTATGTTATCGAATCCCAGAGGTATTTAATACCCAAAAATTTAGCTGTTTACCTAGAGCCATGATCAGTTACAGGATTGTATTAGTTATGTCACGATCGGTAGAATTTAGTCAGTTAACAAAATTCAGTTGTATTCCACAGTCCACGAAACCCAGTAAACTCAGTTCAGCTTAGTTATATAGTACAATCAGAAATAATTCAACCTAGGCTAAAACAGTCCAGAATCTATTCTAGTGTCTATTCAGTTGGCAATAGGATTCAGCACCGAGTAAACCCATAGATGGGGACTTACCTGCCAGTCGAGGGTGTGGTCCTTAGAAGTAGTACTTGTATTCTAGAACTACGTAGCCAGCGTAGGTTGAGACATCAAACTGCCAGTTGAGGGTTGATAAGGTGATCTACCTATCAATTGAGGGTACCACCATTCTCGTTCAGATCATCTGCCAGATGAGGGTGACTCAGCTTGCTTTTACCTGTGGCACGATACTGACACCCTTCCAGTTGGGGTTACAGGTTGGAACCCAATCAGTTTAGAGAGGGGTATATTGGTTAGATAATTACTTCCCATAGTCTAAGTTTCAGTTCCAGTCTCATTATAGAACTCAGTTCAGTTCTAAAGAAATCAAGACTGTCAGATACAGTCACTCAGCTCAGAATGGAACTCAGTATAGTTCCACAGAATCAATATTGTTAGATAGAGTCACTCAGCTATCTGTAGTTCAGTATCTGTAGGTTCAGATATCAGTTAATTAGTATTCAGATTTGGTATTGTAGTGTTATCATGATCTCAATTACAGTTTACGTATTCATGCATATACTCTAATTCAGTTATACTCACATTATTCAGTCAGTATTGTTCATGCATATGAACCCATGCATTTTAGCCTACCACAATTTGCATACCAGTGCATTCAAAGTACTAACGCATACCTTTCTTTTGTGCTATCATGTTTTATATCATAGGTTCAGACGTGGGGGCTCCCGATCATACTTAGCAGTCAGATATTCAGCTGACAGAGTTAGTGGTGAGCCCTTTTAGTTTGTGGACATGATGATTACTTTAGTAGTTCATCTTATTTTAGTATTTCAGAGTTATTTGGGGACTTGTCTCATCAACTCCATAGTTTAGACAGTTTAGAGGATTTTTAGATAGATATATCAGATTTTGTATTTGTTATACCGTATACAGTTTTATTACAGTATTAAACCTTATGGCATGTTTTTCTCCTAATTTTTGCATACTATAGTATTATTATTCAGTTATTAGAGCAGGTACCAGTTATGGGTTAGCTTGTGGTCCTTCGAGATTATGAGCACCGTGTAGCATCCGGGGTACAAACTCCGGGCGTTACACCCCATTTGTTGAAATCACATGGGTTTTTTGTTGTATTACTCCAATTTCAAATAATAATTGACATAATATTTTCATCCCACTCTATTACAGAGTACCCCTCACCATTTTTGTTAGTCCCATAGCGTAACCTGCTTTAACGCTGCTATATCATAATTACACTTTGGATATGTTTTATGCACAGATGCAATTTCTTTCTACCATCCAGAATAATGTAGAGAAATTAACAAGAAGTTCAGGGTAGTACCTTCTTGGCCTATTGGTTTTGATCTATACAAAAGCTAATGCTAGTAGTTACTAAAATAATCAAACGACTTATTCTTGCCTAGGCAGTAAAAAATACTTGAAAGTTGATGGTATTTTACAAAAACTCTTCATATAAATTTTTAGATTTAAATTAACCAATCCAGGTTCATCTCTAAGATTTACTCCTCTCCCTTAGTACTTTCCATGTCTGTTTCCAACATCACCTGACAGTAATCTCATTAGCCAGTGATATAGTAAAAACTTATGCATATTTGTAATCTACGCCTTAGGTGACTGCTCCGATGTGTGAAGAAAACATGTTTCAACTACTCATGCCTTTTTATATTACATAATATCTCATACCAATAATACTCGAATAAGTTGTATTGATATGATTTTCGTTAGTTTGGTTTGTAGATTCATCAGTAAAAGCTTGATGACATATTGGTTACCAGCATCTCTTTTTCCCCAGGTCTCTCACGAAGTTGATTATGGAGGGACTTACCTCGCTTAAAAGGCTAATTGTACTGGAGCTCCTAGAATAGGATAGAACTACCTAATTAATCTTACTACTATATGCTAATCTTTGAGATTGAACTAGTTAAAATTGAGTTAATTCGGATACTATATTCTATTAAAAAGTTGACATTTGTGTGTGTGTGTAATTCACCTCCATCTAGACTTAATTAAAAGAAAGTTTTTTTTAATCTAGAATTTTAACTTGATAAGTGGGTTTTGTGAAGTCATTAATTAGTATAGTTTTTGTGGTTTTTTATATTCTTGCTTGGATTTCATTATTTTTGTCGTGGTCCTGTCTAAACTTTCTGTTAAATAGCAATGTAATTGCACACACGGTGCTTATTGTCACAGTTACTGCACTCAAATCAGTATAACAGTACTCCCAATAGAATTTGTTAAGAACATCAAGTTGTTTATGCTACATGCTGAGTATATTAACAATAGCATATGCCCACTGGAATTAATATGATCCTCAAGTTATTTATGCCACATACTGGCCTTAGTATTTTGTATAGCACCTAATATGCTGCTTTCACTTAATTTTACTCTCTGATAGCTTGATGCCTTAGTTGTTGTAATTCTGGCATTTTTTACTTTGTTGTCTGGAAGCTTGATACCAAAAGGCTAAATTCTCTACTGTTATTATTTCCATACCTACATTTTCTTCCTATTTTATCTCTCTGAAAGTTTATAGCAATTCAGGCACAGAAAACATACTTTATTCACTTCTCTTATGAGGAAATTATCATACAAAGATGGTTTTAATATGGCATAATACATAAATATGCCCTTTAACCTGTCCTTAACTTATATCTATGATCTCCAACTTAGGATGTGTACAAGTAGGAAGTCAAACTTGTTTAAAGTTGAACAAGTACACAATGGAGACACGTTAAGTAGTTCAAATTTACATAGAAATTTTAAGTTCACTCACCAAGGATTTTAAGGTAGCGCACTATTTTATCCGTATTATCAAGGTCTCCAATTTTTCATCTATACTCAAAATATTGTTTTTCCTATATTGCTCCATGCTCGCAAAAGACGCTACCATATCCGTGTCCACTGTTACACATTAGAGGAATAGCTGATATAGTGTGTTTGATTTATTTTTCTGTTGATTTATACTTTTTGTACCATCTTGGTACTATTATTAATGATGAAACCTTTGTCATTTAAATAAGAAAAAGCCTGAACAGGGAATACCATACATTCAACAAATATTTGTCACAAATTGTTGTGTTAGCCAAGTTTTGCCTAGGAGAATTGTGGTTGTCTTTTGTGGCTGAATTACTTTTACGCTTAACCATCTTTACATGCTCTACTGACCTACTCTGCCATGTCTAATGCAGAGAATAAAAATTTGAATACTATGTGATTTTTATAATCATTTAAAAATAATATATACAGACTGAAGATGTTGATTCTAGCGCTAACTGGGGTAGAATTGGGTCATATCTTTGTTCCTATGATTAGAATAGAGCATATTCTTCTTATTGCAGGCATTCCTGTTATTTATTTTTGTTGGGTGTTTGGTATGCCAACTATTTATATCATTTTTCTTTCCGAGTAAAGTTACAAATTGGTCTTTCTGTTATTTGTTTATGAAGATTGGTTAATGTTGATTTTTTCTGTATTTTTTACTATGTTGATGTGTGTGTGTGTATGTGTTCCTGGATGTAGTTAAAGATTGGGTTGTCTTGATGTTTTTGGTTGCTTGTGTTGCTAAAAATTGATTTTTATGTGTTACTCTGTTACTTTGTGTGTATTCATTTTGCTATGACCTTTCTGGATATAGTTGAAGATTAAATTGTGTTGGATGACTTTTGTTTGTTCTGTTGCTGAGAATTGAGTTTTTCAACTGTGGGGTGTTTCTTAAGGGAGTTGAATAGTTGAACGTGTGATTAAAGATTGAATATTTTTGTTGCTTTTTTGTTTCTGGGTGCTAATCTAAATACTAATCCTTCTCAATTTTATGCAACAGGTTTAACTATATAATTATGCATCTCAACTCTCAAGCTAAGGATGCATTGCTTTTTGTTATCTATGTAAATAAAATGTATACAACTCCTTGTAAAACTTGACTCCTTGACAACTATCATAAAGTAAATAGTTTGTTTTACATAATGATGCATTGCAATTGATTTTTCTTTACATGCACCATGTTGGGCCCGTGCTAACATGGGCCCCTTCCCCCTACTTAGTAGATATTGTCGGGTAAGTAGTGCAATTACAAAAAGGGGAAGTTTAAAAAATAGCAATAGTTTGGTACAAAATTCATCTTTCATAGTCATACTTTACAATATTATCATTTATAGCTGATGTATTCAATTTGTATCCAATATTCTCTTTTACTCAATAGTTTGTATTCATATAAAATATAAATACATTAATCACATTTTATATTTTAGTTTTTTTTATTTTTGAAAAATTTGACTACATCGAATACAAGTCATGGATGATGACGAAAACATCATGACCGCACATTGTATTTGTATTTACCATCATTTTTTTATTTGCCGAAATGATTTTGTGGACCTTTGTACTTGTCCGAATTTGTAAAGTGAATACCTTTACTTAGACTTTTGTTATTTGAACTCCTCAACTCAATAAAACTCTGACATTTTAAACCTTTTTGATGCATATGTGGCATTAGGTTGTTGATTTGGAAAGCACATGTTTGCACGTATTTTTTTGTGCGCGTGAAATTTACAAAAATATTTAAAATATTTATTAAAATTAAAAAATACTAATAAATATTTTAAAAATATCCCTTTCTCCCTCACCCCTCCCCCATCCCCCCCCCCCCAACATCCAACAATTCCCCACATCCAACAATTCCCCTTCCTCCGTCCCCCACCCACCCCTCCAATTTTTTTCTTTCTTCTTCTTTGTCACCCCCACCTCGTCTCCCCCACTCCCCTCTATTTTTCTTCTTTCTTCTTCTTTGTCACCCCCTACCCTATCTCCCCCACCCCCTCAAAAAAAAATTCTTTTTTTTCTCACCCCCACCTCGTCTCCCCCACTCCCCTCCAATTTTTTTTCTTCTTCTTTTTCACCCTCCACCCCATCTCCCCCACCCCCTCCAATTTTTTTTCTTCTTTTTTCTCACCCCTACCCCATCTCTCCCACCCCATCATCACCACCCTATCCCACCACACTTTTTTTAGCCCCCACCCCCACCCCCACCTGACCCAAAAGAAAAAAAACAATCTATTTTTCTTCTATGAAATTTCTTCCCCTTTGTTTGAGATTTACTTTTTTATTTTTTTTGCAAATTAATTTCTCAATTCAAACTTTTTCATATTCTTTTAGAATTAAATTTAAACTTGAGTCGAAAGTGAATGATAGTGGATATTGAAAAATTAATAAACTCCATGCATAAGCTTGAAGTTCAAGTTTGAAGAGAAATAAATGGATTTTTGTGATTTCTCAAAGCTATTCAAAATTAAAAATTGAAAAATTTATTCTGTTTGTGTATTTGAATTTATAGTTGAAAATTTAAATTAATTGAATAGGAATTTCAACTATTTGGAATGAAATTAAAAAAAAATATAATTTGTAAAAGTTGTTTATTTAATTAAATTTATTTTAATATTTAATTTCTTATGTTGCATTTTAAAAATGACATGGAATTTAATGCAACATTTAAAAATAACGTGAAAGCAATTGTGTTACACACACCAAAATAGGGTTTAAAATATTGAGTTTTATTGAGTTGAAGGGTTCAGATGGCAAAAATCTAAGTAAGTGTTTACTTTACAAACTTGGACAAGTACAAGGGTTTATCAGACCATGCCTTTTTATTTTATTTTTTTCTCTTTTTTGATTTTTTTTACTTTTTATTTTTTTTTCCTATTTTCGTTTTCTTTTTTCTTTTTCGATTCTTTCTTTCATTTTTTGTATCTTTTATTCGTGCTTTTCCTTTTTTTCTTCTTTTCTTTTATGTTTTTGTTTTTTTCCTTTATTGTTTCTCTTTTTTCATTCTTTTTTTATCTCTATCTTCTATTTTTCTTTCTTATTTTTGTTCCTTTTTTCTTTTTGATTTTCTTTTTTGTACCTTTTTTCTATCTTATATTTTTTGTATTTTCAAAAAATATGATTACTCGAGTACAGGTCATGAATAATAACAAAAATACCACAATTGCTTATCATATTTGTATTCACATCATCATTTATATTTTTGTATTCATTGATACAATTATATTTATATTTGCATTTTATAGTTCGCACTTGTTTTTGTATATATATTATAGTTCACATTTATACTTATATTTTATAGTTCACACTTGTATTTGTATGTTATAGTTCATATTTATATTTGCATTTTATAGTTTGCATTTGTATTTGTATGTTATAGTTCACATTTGTATTTATATTTTATAGTTTGCACTTGTATTTGTGTTTGCTAGTTCGCACCATCATTTATATTTTATACAATTTACACTTGTATTTTGAAGAATTATTTTGTATTATTTGTGTTTTATAATTAACTGGACATTGTATTTATATTTTATGATTTCATTTTATTTGTATTTGTGTATTATTTTAATTGTTACACTTTTATTTTAAAGAACTATTTTGTATTTATATTTATATGTTGACCGCATATTGTATTTTTATTTATAATTTAATTTGTTTCATTTTTTGTATTTGAATTTGTAGGTTATTTTTAAACAATTGTAACAAAAAATATTTTCTTTCTATGAACACTTGTATTTATAAAATGATAAATTATACAAATGTTATATTTGCATCAAATGATACACGTTTATACAACTTGAACCGTACGCATACAAAATGGCACTTGCTTATATACAAATACCAATGATAAATTTGAAATATAAATACTAACATAACATTTGCATGAATGACACATTGTATATGTATATATTTAAGACCCAAACAAATACAATTAATTCATATACTTTTTGTATACAAATATAAATGATAAATTATACATATTCATGATTAAATTATTCAACTACAAATAGTAAATTTATCTAAAATATATAGTATGTGAAGGAATAAAATTGATAGGAAAGAGATAGCTGAAATTTTTCTCTCTATGTATTCTCTGCACTGTAAATGTATATATAGGAGATACAAGGAATAGACGATTGTGAGAGGTACCCGAGAGTGGTTTAGTAAAGAGATCGGCCACCTGTGATGAGGAAGGAAGAAAGGACAAAGAAATCAAACCATCAAGACACTGTTGTCAGACGAAGTGACAATCTAAGTCAACAAGCTTCATCCACTCATGAAAGACGAGAGTTTTAGTGATATGAATGGCGGCTTAACTGTCTGAAAAAGAAATCAAACCATCAAGACACTGTTGTCAGACGAAGTGACAATCTAAGTCAACATGCTTCATCCACTTATGAAAGACGAGATTTTTAGTGATATGAATGGCGGCTTACCTGTCTGAATGGAGAGAAATAGGTAAAGAAGATGGAAAGGCGAGGTCTGAAAGAAAATGGACAAGCTATGTCAATTCAGTAATAACACGACACATAGATCTGTATTCTGCCTCGGCAGAGGAAAGAGAAAGAGATGGTTGTTTTTTCAATTTCAAAGAAATAGGACTCCCGCTAAGGCTGATGTAGAAACCACTCACTGAGCATCGAGAATCAAGGAAAATACCCAATTGGAGTTACAAAAAGCCAATAAATTAAGCGATCGTAAGGAATTGAGAAAAATTCCCAAACCAGGATCTGACAGAAGATAATGTAGGACATGGTGAGCAGCTAAAAATGTGGTTATTGAGGTTGTTACATATATTGACTGAGGTGTTGCACGGAGAAAGCAATATCTGGTCATATATGGGTAATAAAATTCAATTGTCCATCAAGCAGCGATATACTATGGGATCAACAAGTGGACCAACCATATCAACCCAAAGCTTTTGTGTGGGATCTAGAGGTGAAGATGCAGGTTTGTGTGGGATCTAGAGGTGAAGATCCCAAGTGTCATTAGTGATCAAAGCCTCAAGTTCTTTAGTTATAGCATCCTGCCAACCGGGGTATAAAATAACTTAGGAAAAAGAGGTAGGTTTTTGAATATTGGATAATAAAGTGACGTAATCTTTATTAGACTATGATAAAGCAGAAAAAACAAAAGGAGAAACTGATGTAGGACAAGAGAAACAAGTATCATACACATTGGAAAGAACAACACTATTACAAATAAAGTCTTCTAAGTATGCAGGAGTTTTAATAGACATTGTAGATCTTCTCAAAACAATGGTACTGGGAATAGAATCAGGAAGAATTGGTGCATTATCCTCATGAATTTGAGGATCGGGAATAGGAATGTGTGGATGTGATGGAGTAGATGTACTAAATGATAGATCATCCTCCAATGAGATAGGAAAATCAAAATGAAAAATAGGTACAGTAGACTGAAGAATGGAAAAAGGATACACACTTTCATCAAACTTAACATTCCTGGAAACAAAACACTTTTGAGATTTTAGACTTAACAATTTATTACCTTTTTTTTTCAAAAGAGTACCCAAGAAAAACATAAGGCTTAGATTTAGGTACTATTTAGATCTTCCTTGAGAGAGAGTAAATTCATAAAACTTCTTAAATGAGAATAGGTAGGAGGGTGATTGAATAATCTTTCATAAGGTGTTTTGAAAGAGAAAAGTTAAGTAGGGCATCTGTTAATCAAATAAGTTGCAGTCATGATTGCATCCCCCTAAAACTTGTGTGAAAGGTGAGATTAAAAAAGTAAAGCCCTGCAAACCTCCAATAAGTGTTTATGTTTTCTTTCAACTACACTATTTTGTTGTGGTGTTGTGACACAAGAAGTTTGATGGGATGATCCCTTGGGAAGATAAAAACTTAGAAATTTTAGAACTAGAACCCAATTCCCACGTATTATCTAATCTAATAATTTTAACTTTCTTATTGAATTGCCTCTCTATCATAGCAAGGAAAGACTTAAGAATAGTGAAAGCATTGCTTTTGGTAGATAACAAAAAAGTCCAAGTACCCCTACTAAAATCATCCACTATGGTTAAGAAATACTCATAACCATCATAAGTAGGAGTTTGATAAGGACCCCAAGTGTCAATATGAATCAAATCAAAAATTTGTTTACTATTAATCTCACTAGTTGGAAAAGAAAGTTTGTGTTGTATTCCCAATGGACAAATAGAAGATGGAATTGAAAATTTGGAGCAAATAGAAATTAGAATTTTATTGATATGTTGAACATTTGAAAGGGGCATATGACTTAATCTTACATGCCATAATTTGCTCTCAACATAATTAATTAAAATACAAGATACACTGGATGCAACATCCTTGAAGGAATTGAAACTAGAACTAGACTTTCTAAAAGAAGTGACTACTGGGATTGTTGGGGATTTGTTCTTCAGAAAATAGAGACCATTTTTGCTTTCACCAAGGAGCATTGGGCTCTTCATTGAAGACCCTGTATGAAATAATAAGATAAAGTAAAGGAAATTATGTTAGAAAGTTGTACACACAACTTATGGACAAATAACAGATTAAAGTGAAAACTAGGCACAAATAGGACATTGTGAATGATTAAATTGGGAAAAAGCCTGACTGACCCTGAATATGAGACCCTAACCTTCTGGGAATTAGGTAAATTTACACAAATAGACATAGGAAGAGGTGTAAAATTAAAGAAGAAATTCCTATTATAGCGCACATGCTCGCTTGAACCAGAATCAATTATCTAAGTATTTTTGCTATAAGCTCTAGAATCTACATGGAAGTTTAAAGAAAATGGACTAGGACAAAGTGATATACCAAAACAATTGACAGAGGCTATGACTTCAGAATTATTATTGCTTTGTTCATTGTTCTTCACTTGTTGAAGTATCTGCTCACCTGTGCTAATTGCTCTATTGTAAGAAGCTTTCCATGGTCTATAGGATCTGCATCATGTATATAAAAATCTCCAAAATCTTTTTAGATGACACTGCATCTCCTTGAGCATTATTTTGAAAAATTTTCTGCCTGGTGAACTTAAAATTTGATGGAAATCCATGTATCTTATAGCACTTCTCAAAGGTGTGATCGGGTTTCTTATAATATTTTCATAAGATAGCAGACTTTCTAGTATCATAAGAATTCTTTTATGCCCTAAAATTAGTAGAGAAAGTCTTTTGACCAGCATTAGCTTGATTAGCTACTATAAAAGAAGAAGTTTCTCCAGGAAACTTATAGATGTTAACCCATTTTCGCTGCTTTTCTTCTTGACTTAAAAGTGCATAAGCACTTGAAATAAAGTGTAATGGAGAAATCATCAAAATATTACCTCTGGGAGCACAATAAGAGTCATTAAGGCCCATTAAAAATTAAACCAGGCGTCATCTTGTTTGGACTTAATGTTTTTCTCTTTTGCTCCACAAGAACAATCATAAGTGCAAACAGTGAAGCTATCTAAAGTATCCAGCTCATCCCAAAGGTGTTTGATGTTAGTGTAGTAAGTTGCAATATCAGATGAACCTTGAACAAGGTCACTAAGCTGTTTTTGGATCTGGAATAGTCATGGCCCATAACTTTGGCCAAACCTATCCTCCAACTCAACCTAAATATATTTAGCAGTAGCATGATACAAACACTCTCAGAAATTTCACGAGAAAGGGAATTGAGTTTCCAAGAGATTACCATATTATTAGATCTAGACCAAGCTCTATGGAGATCCGTCCCAGATGCAGGCTCTTTGGCTAATCCATCAACAAAACCAGATTTGTTCTTAGTAGTCAAGGCTATCCACATAGCTCATTTCCAACCACCAAAGCTCTTGCCATCAAAGATTGAATTTACCAACATAGTTCCTAGGGAATCAGTAGGAGACAAGAAAAAAGGGTGATCTAGATTACTTGATTTAATGGGAGCTGGAGTTCTAACAGTTGTTTCACTACTAGATGATATGACTGAAAAAAAAAATAAAGAGAGTAGGTATCAATACCACTACTCTGATACCATGAAGAAATAAAATTGATAGGAAAGAGATAGCTGAAATTTTTCTCTCTATATATTCTCTGCATAGTAAATGTATATATAAGAAATACAAGGAATCAATATTCTAACTAACTATTACAGTGTTCCTATTCCTATTTGCTAAGCCTATAACAAACTTATTATTTACATATGATAAAAATAGAAAATGAAAATAGATATTTACATGAAAGGGAAAAAATAAAACAAGGAAGCTTCTAGATTGAGGCTAGCTGTTTGGCCATGTGTCTCTATCATATTGGAAGAATAAGAAGGTTCCATCTTTAATTTCACTTTACTCTTTCAGTTTTCTAGTGTTCATATCCAAAAAATTTATATTCTCCACATCAAGAACTTCTGTTCTTCATCTTCTTTGATGAGCCATTATAGCTATGCTTTCTATAACTCCAATAGTATGACAAATAAATATAAAATATGTAATACAAAAATAACAAAAAAAATGAGAGAAAAAAAATATAAAAAGAAAGAAAAAAAGGAAACAAAAAAGAAAAAGAAAAAATTGAAAAGAAAAAAACGAAAAAGAAAAAAGAAAGAAAAGATGAAAAAAAGAAAAAGAAAAATAAAGAAAAGAACTGGGAAAAAAAGAGAAATAGAAAATAGAGAAAGAGAGAAAATAAATGAAAGAGGCTATGAATTATAATTAGGAATAACTAATAGGCAAGAGGGGTCTATGGATTGTAATTCATTGAAACCGAGGCTATATAAATAATTAGGAGTCTATATTTACTAAGCCATGTAGTTATCTCATAAAAAATAAAGCTTTGATGAGTCCGTCATTAACTCGACAAAGATTTAAGAGCCAAAATTTAACTTATATGCTCTTATCATGTAAAGAGTTTTTGCACTCTAGTGTAGTTTTACTGTTCTTGTAGGTTACTGTTTGTTTTCGCAAGTACTAACTCAACTTATTATGGATAGCTAGTTGTAGTTATATTTCAGGCGATCTAATTGTGTAAAAAAATATTTGATTATAAAACTCATAAACCATCCATAGCAGTCATATAAGTATGAGACTTTTCATACTTGGAAGGACATTGAAATTAGTCAGGTTTTTGTAGTACTCCCTTCTTTGCTTTTAGTTGTCACATATTTTCTAATTGTATTTTTATTTTTACTTGTCATTTTTGACATATCAAGAAAAGACAACTTTTCTCTTATTTTGCCCTCAATATTAATTATTTTTTCTCCAAATTAATTTCAGCACACAATACAAACATCATTTAATAAGGGTACTATCATAAAATAATGATATTATTACTTATTTTTTTAATGAGTGTGTTAAGTTAAAATGTGACAAGTAAAAACGTACGAATGAAGTAGTAAGAATGCATTTAATAGGGTAATTAATAGGATTTTAATAAGCTTTAAGAAGGCATATTTTGTGGATTTTGTATTTGATATTTAGCTATAAATAGGTCTTACTTTGATGTTAAAAGGGCATTTGAAGTTAATTCTGACACTTGCATTTGAAAACGTTTTCAAAGCTTTCAAGTTCTTGTGTTCTTAACATTCAATATTACAACTCCCGAAATCGTTGCCAAACAACTTCCTCAGAGCTCAAGACAACACAATTTTATGTTTCGATTCACATTGCTTAATTATCTGTTTTACTGTTTACTATTTCTTACAAGTTAATTTATTATAATATCATCACTTGTTCATTTCTACTTGCATGTTTTAAATCAGGTGTATATTCAATTGTACCATTTTAAGGGTAACAAGAGGTTTCTATCAAACTTAACCTTTTTGTTTGAATTTTCACTATAAACATCAAGATTGTTTAATGCAAGATATAAAAAAATTTCTTAGTTTGCAACTTATAGCAAATTTTAGTATACAAAGGGGAAAGAAAACATTTTTTGTTTTAACTGAAAAAATAAAAAACAATTGATATATAAGGATGGCATCCACTAACTCCTATTTATTTGTGTCTTAAAATAAAATAGTTAGTGATGGTAGAAATGGATGTAACTCTTGTAACTTTCACTCTTTATTCTTCCATTACCCTACTCTTTATGTGGTGTAACTCATGTAACTCTTGTAACTCATGAAACCTCTAAGTCATTGATCTTCCCTCTTTACTACCATCATTCATTCTTCCTATTCATTGTATGAAAGAGTTCTTTACCTATTAGTTGAAGGGAGGTGTTCTTTTTGTGGAGCTTTGAACTCAACTCTTATCCAGAGTTGCTGAGCTATTGTGAGAATGCTATTGTATCTTGGAGAGGACAAGTCAAAAATATTACTGTTGGACTGGTGAAATATTTTACTGCAGTGGGCTTGAATCTCCTTAAAGAGAGGGAGATATCCGCACCTTAGCCGAAGAAGAAGAAGATAGTCTTTTTTATTTTCTACACTTATAATTTTCAGTTGTATTTTTTATTGTAATTTCAACAACACATACAGATTTACACATTTTAATTTAAAAAGGTAGATGAAATGTAGTATATGATTTTTGTTGGTATAGATGAATATTTTTTTTGTTTTCAAATCATAAACAAATTTGAAAAATAAACAAAATCTTGTGTTTATATAAGTATCAATTATCATGTTGTTTTCTATATTGTATTTTTTATGTATGAATATTTGTATGCTTATTGCTTTTTGGTAAAACTTTGTGTTGTACATTATGTAAAAGTTAAATTCGTATATAATCTATATGGATAATGCTATATGTTTTTTTATTTTTGATTATTTCTCAACTAAAAATAAGTATCTTCTTATATTGTATTCAATAGGTATAGATATTGTATGTTCAATGTCTTCTGATTGTTTCTTATTTAAAATTCAATAACTATTATCTTATCTTTTTAAAATGTTATATTGTTACAAATAAAGTATTAAAGAAGGTATTAATATATAAAATTAATATGTAAGATACTATATACAAATAATGTATTCTTATTAATGAATTTTAGTGTATGAAAAAGGAGTAAAGTTTGATTAGTGTGATTTAATTTAACAAATTATGTTTAAATCACTTTATTAATATGTCTCTTTCACCAAGTGATATTCTTTACTGATATCTCATTGTATGTAATTCATATTAAAAATAGTATAAGATAACTTATCATGAAAATTTATATGTAAAATGACAATCACTTAATTTATAGGCATTACATACCGTAACTATTTATCTTTAAAGAGGTGTAGTACATTTTACATCTATGAAATTTATTTACAATATAATATCTTTACATTATTTTGAACAATTGAGTTTAAATCTATTAGTATAACAATGTAATACCAAATAATTTTTATTTTTGGGTTTCAATCTATGAAATTGATATGTGAAATGCTAACCTTAGATGATTTATTCTTATTAATGTTTTTAGTGTATGAAAACAGTACAAAATTTGATATCCATGATTTAGTCTAACCAACGCTATCAATGCATAAGCTTCATACAAAATCTGATTCCTCTTAACATGATTCATTCAACCGTAAAATCAACGCATAAGTAGTACATATAATGAAATTCAAGCAAAAAAAACTTGATATAAAAAACAACATTCATCCCCTAAAAAGCTTGATAAAGAAAATTCTACAATCGTTTGAGATATGTCAAGGTTTATACAGAAACAATACCCTGAAAAGTTTAATATTTTGTTATGCAGATGAACAAAAAAATAATGAGTATAATTAAAAAGAAGAAATGTGTGAGAATAGGCAAAAAAATGTTGTTACGATAAAATTATTTTAGAAAAACGTGTAACTTTTTTAAAAAGGTAAGAATTATAATAAATAAAGATATATGATATTGACCATATTTTACTCCTACCATAATTATCAATACATTTATTTAGAAGACATTTAATACTAAACCCTACAAAAAAGGAGTTAACTATAGTTTAAAATATTTTTTAAAAAAAATATATATATTAGTTTTTTTAAAAGTTTCTACAACTTACAATTAAAACCTTAATAAAATAACTATCTAAAAGTGTTGTTACAACTTGCAATAAACAATCTAATAGATGTCTAGGAGATAATTTTCTCTTTTTTCTATACAATGAAATCAACATGAATAGTTGACCCACAAGTGGACGTTTTAAACCTAGATATAAAATCATCTAGGGAGTGCCCAATTGTTATGGACGTTTGCTATATAGTTGTCACCCTATGGAATTTAAAATCATCTAGAGAGTGCCTAATTGTTGTAGATATTTGTTATATAGTTGTTACCCCATGAAACTTAACGTACGCTCAAGTATTACAGTAATTACATGTTTAATCTGTCGTTAATATATATGAACAATTTGAGTCATTATTCTTCTCAAAGAAGCAAGCGTTGGCATAGTCAATTATAAAAAATAAAAGCTTTTGATGGAAAAAATTAGTCATTAGAACTCGAAAGTGGGAGCTGACAATAAGCAGTCTTACTAAGAGTAAGGAAGCTTATTTTGTAATTAGAATAACGATGCAATTATTTGACACTATTCAAATTGAATTATTCATTTCTAAAGTTTATTAATCTATTTGTTAGTATAGGTTCTTTTTTTACGTCTAGCTTTAAATTCTTGCATTTTCCATATTATCTAGCTAAACTATATGACCCATAGTTAAGTTGTCTGTTAAGTGCTGATAATTGTATTTATAAGATTCTTTTTCTAAGGATTTCTCATAATTCTGCTATATTATTAGAAGAACCTTCATATTATAATAAAATTCGTTCCTCAGGCATATGTGTTATGCCATCTATCACTACTGTTTTCTTTCTTAATATCATTTTATTATTTTTGTTGATATAGGTCAAAATATAATTGAGATGTCTCAAGATTCCAATAGATATTTGTATCTATGTAGATTTGAAGGTCTTGATGCGATATATCAATATTTCAATTCTTGAAGCAGTTGACTCTTTATAGTGGATTCATTTCTTTTTTTAGAGCTCCGTAGATCCTATTCCACAATATTTAGAGATGAGAAGAACCTTTAATATTTGAGTCCCAACCCTTTAGTATAAGTGCACTAATAAAATGAATATTTAGATATGTTGGTACAGAATTTAATCTTCGTAATAATACTAAGATTGTTAAAATAATATTAACCATCTAGCATAAACCAAGAGACTGCTTTTTTACTTCTGAGATGCTCACAAGTCACAAACACTCTGTATAGAATAGTTTGTGACCACAAACCACTGACTTTGATAATTACCATGTTTTAGAAAGATTTTTTTTAATGTCAACATTGTTCCTCTTCTTTGAGGGTGTTCTATCCTGGTGGCGCCTAAGCTACACCTCTACTCTGAAGATGATGCAATCGTTACCAAATATAGTAACCCAACAAAAGTTGGGGTCGAGTCCCACGGGAAGACATGGAATCATAGCTCTTAGTTTTTTAATCAACGAGCAGAACTGGAAAAGTAAATGGGGGGTTTTGAATAGCAATATCGAACAAGTGGCGAATATCAACTTCGATTGTAACCAGTCATAGGTGAATATTAGGATTGTATTCCCTCTGGCTTCTCAACTTCATAGGCTTATCGTGCTTTGCTAAACCAACCTGATACCTTGCATGCAGAATCAATTAGTTATGTACCTTATACAATCTTTTGGACGAGCAGAAGGATCTCACCCTTTATCTTTTGTGTCTTAAGATGTTGCCTTACTAACACTTATCTTGATCTCAATTAACTATTACCTTTTGAGTTTATAGTTATTAGATGAAATTTAACCACCTTACTTAAATAAAACCTAGTAGAGTGGATCAACAGTTAAACTCCAAATTACTGTTGTTATTATCTTTTCCTAGTCACTACTCCTTTTTTGGAGTAAGTAGAAATAATCTAGGCGTGATCCTAACGTTTGCAACCGCTAAAATAACTATTAAAGTGAAGATAATACAATACATGCATGGGTATCAATTCAGAACAGCAATAGCACTTCCCCTACTTCGTCAATCCGCTAGGGTTTCCATAACCCTAGCTAAGGGTTTTTGGCCGCTCATAATTGTGAAGTAATCAACAACATTCATGATTGAAGGCATAAGATTAAATCACAATAATCACAAGTAAAAATCGAAAATCATAACTGAATTAATCAACCAAAATCAATACAAGAGAATTCCAAGACCATAATTGAATCTCAAAATTAAGATATATTTGTGAGTACCAAGAGTGCATTACTTCTACTAAAAAAACATAAAAAGTATTTATAGTACATGAGGAAACCTTAAAACCAAAGCCCAAACTAAATAGGAGAAAAAAGGGTCGGTGGCTACATGTGGTCTCCACATGCGCGCACCACATGCGGCCTGAGGCTGCGCACATGTGGTGACCGCATGTGCCCATACCAAATATTCCTACAAGTCTGCTCTCGGGATTTTGGACTTCTGACACACGTTTTACCCACATGCGGTCTACATGTGCTACATGCAGTCTGCATATTGACTTAGCAAGTGCTGAAAGTTATTTTTTCAGTTCTTCAATTCCCGCACATATTTTAGTCACGAACAATCCGAAAAGTGTCACGAACACCCTTTTTGATCACATAAGTAGCCAAAAATATCTTTTTCCTCTTTTTCACAAACTTAGCATCTAAAACCTAGTTTCTTGCAAAACATACCCACAACGCATCATATCTAATAAAATAATGGAGACTTGCATAATTTCCTCATTTTAAGCTTCAAAAGTGCTATATTTCTATAGAAAATCAACACCCTCAACTTAGAACATTTGCATGTCCTTAGGCAACACAACACAGCACAACATAACAAAACACGACGCTCAACTAGGAGATTCTAATCTATTCAAGGCAATCAATCAACACTTTAAGCTCAAATCATAACACCCCCTCCTATCTCACTTTTCAAAACCAACTGTGTATAATCATGAAGTACAATCATGTGACACAACAGGATCAAAGTATGGCACATTAGCAACAGACAACCATACATATGTACAAGTTGCACTACCCAAACACGTAAGCAGCTAGCAATATGACTCATGTGCCTTCAGAACAAAGATGTTCCACTCACTCATATGAAATAATTCATGTCAATTCAAGGACATTCAAGAGACACCCACACTCAAAAGAGAAGTTCTAATCAATGTGTATCGAATACCATATGCTTGGCCTTATTTTTTATTACCTAAGCATTTAGACAGTCAAGTTAGGATCACTATAGGTCTTTTATCAACTTATAATGTAGGCTTCGGGAACTGGTATTGTACATATGGACATATCAAGTGACTAAGCCTCCTTGGCACTACACTAACCTTAGGGTATCACTTACTTGCCAATTTCCCTTTTTATTCTGCTCATATTTCTCCCTTTTTATTTTAAAGCATATTCAGGTTGGATGTGGTCTTTTATTCTTTTTTCACTTTTTCACACTTTTAATTTTCTTTTTTTATCTTTTTATTTTTTATTTTTTTCTACCACACCCAGCCCTATTTTCTTTTTCTTTTATTTGTCCCTACTTCATACCCATTTTACATCACACCTCTATGATAGCCACCCTCAACTTCTGCAATTTGCCTGAGTTGAGGTGCACAATGTCTAAGAAGGACTAAGGCCAAAAAAGATTCATTGTAATACAAAATGGAAAGGTGACAAGTGAAAACAAGAAAAATAGGCTATAAGGCTCAAATTTAGGGATCAAGGGATACAATTCACACATGGAAGGTCATTTAGGCTAAAAGTGGACTAAAATAAAAAGGGGCCTATAATCCTTTCCTAACCGACTATCCTTCAACCTAGGCAATATTAACCGGAAAAGTTATAAATTCAACATACACAGGGAACTAAGTAGCATCTCATACACACATGGAACAGAGTCAATATTACAAACTACTACTTACCTGGATCATGCAATTATTAGCAAGTGATTATCATGCCCCTAGTCCTAGTGCCATAACAAGATCCATAATATCCACATATATATATATATATATATATATATATATATATATATATCCACATAGTTCTAAAATACTTTTAGAGGGGTATCAAAAATCAATTAAAACATGACTACTACCCTAAATACTTAAAAATCTCCTAATTACACAAAAACACACCACAACACAATACGAAACAAAATAAAATACGAAATAAATTTTAATCTAGACATGCCGATTCTACAACCATACCACGACCGATAGGAAAATAAGCGTGACAATAAAAACTTGTGGTAGCTATGGTATACCCCCACCCCCAACCAAAAAACTGTGCATTATCCTCAATGCACGAAAATAATATAAAAGCAAGGGACGTGAGAACATAATTGGAATGCACTAAGAATCTGTGTACCTTGGGTTGCCTCCCAAGCAATGCCTGATTTACCATCACGGCATGACTTAGTTTTCTTGGATACTCATACTTCACCAAGGTCCATGTCAACATAGAATCTAACTTTCTCCATGTTTCCCATGTAGTGCTTCAGTCGCTACCCGTTTACCTTGAACGGTATCTCACCATCATGCTTTATTTCTATAGCACCATGTGGGAATACCTTAACCATAGTGAATGATCCAGTCCACCTACATTTCAGCTTGCCAGGAAACAAACATAGTCTAAATTATACAACAAGACCAAATCACCGTGTTTAAATATTCTTTTCTCAATTTTCTTGTCATGATACAACTTTATTCTTTTTTTGCATATAGAGGATATCTTATAAGCACGGACTCAGAATTCATCCAACTCATTCACCTTGCTCAACCTCAGGTTTGTTGCATCATGCCACTCAAAATTTAGCCTTTTCAACACCCATAGTGCCTTATGCTTAAGATCAATCGATAAATGACATGCCTTTCCATATACTAGCTAATATAGAGAGGCACCTATGGGGGATTTATAGTTTGTTCTATAGTCCTACTATGCATCATCTAATTTTCTAGACCAGTCAGTCTTATTGACATTCATAGTTTTTGCCAAGATAAACTTTATCTCTCTATTAGAGACTTCAACTTGCCCACTTATCTGAGGATGGTGAGGTGTTTCCACCTTATGCCTTACACCATATCTATCAAGAATGACTTTGAACAAGCGATTGCAGAAATGAGACCCACCATCACTAATAATTACACGTAGAGTGCCAAATCAAGAAAAGATATTTTTCTTTAAAAAGGCAGTGACACTTCTACCTTCATTATCTGGAAGCATAACTCTCTTCACCCATTTTTACACATAGTCAACCACTACCAAAATATATCTTGTGCTAAATGGGCCCATGAAATCGATTCCCGACACATCAAATAAATCCAACTCAAGAATAAGTGGCATGAGAATTTATGACACCATGAAATGTTACCTTGATGCTAACATTGGTCACAGGCTTGTACAAAATCATGAGTATCTTTGTAGATTGTAGTCCAGTAAAACCCACACTACAAAATTTTTTAGGTTATATGTGCACCATTATGGTGACCCCGAACTGGTGATGAATGACAAGCTTCCAGAATGGTCATCATCTCTACCTCTGGAATGCATCTCCAAATCACACCATCAACACAGTACCTAAACAGATGCAACTTATCCCAAAAGAACTTTCTCACTTCATGCATAAATCTTCTTTGCTGTTAGAAAGATAGGTCTTCTAGGATAATATTGCTTGCCAAATAATTGGTAAAATTAGAAAATCAGGAAATCAAATCTTGAGATGCCGCCAATACCTCATCTGGTAAAGAAATATCTATCTCAAGATCAACCCTTTGTTTCTACATTGTCTCCTCCTCAAGTTTGGATAAGTGATCTACAACCTAATTTTCTTTTCCTTTTCGATCCTTTACTTTAAAATCAAACTTTTGCAGTGAAAAAACCCAACGAATCAATCTTGGTTTATCATCTTTCTTCAACATCGTGTATCTCAAGGCTGCATGGTCAGTGTGAACTATGAACATAGTTCGAATTAAATAAGACCAAAATTTTTTGAAAGCAAAAACCATCGAGAGTAGCTCTTGCTCTACAACTATATAATTTTTCTGCATGGAGTTTAAAGTTTTGTTGGCATAGTTGATGGGATGCAGAATCTTTTCTCTCTTTTGGCCTAAGACAGCACCCAAGGCTACTCTACTTGCATCACAAATTACCTCAAATGGTGAAGAACAGTCAAGAGATATTATAATGGGCGCCGAAATCAATCGTTCATTTAGGCATTTGAAAGTCTTAAGACAAGCATCATCAAACAAAAATTTTACATCTTTCTCTAAAAGCTTGCATAGAGGATTTTCAATTTTAGAGAAGTCCTTGATGAACCTTCTATAAAAACCTGTATGACCCAAAAGCTTTGTATGCCTCTAACTAACACTAGCGGTGGCAATTTCTTAATTACCTTAATCTTCACTTTGTCCACCTCAATACCATATTTGAGGTGGACAAAGTGGAGATTTTGTGCCCTGTAATGGTATATTCTGTCACCATGAAGTGGCATTTTTCCCAGTTTAGCACCAAATTTCACTCTTCACATCTCTACAGTGCACTGACCAAATAAGCCGAAATATCATCGAATAAGTCCCCAACCACAGAAAAGTCATCTATAAATACTTTAATTATGTCTTCCACCATATCAGAGAATATAGACATCATACATCTCTGAAAAGTGGCAAGCATATTGCATAGTCCAAACGACATCCTCTTGAATGCAAAGGTCTTATAGGGGCAAGTAAAAGTAGTTTTTTCTTGGTCTTTGGGGGCAATCATGATTTAATTATAACCCAAATACCCATCAAGAATATAGTACCAACCCCTACCTGCTAGTCTGTCTAGTATCTGATCCATGACTGATATAGAGAGGTGGTATTTTTGTGTCCACTTATTCAACTTTCTGTAATGTATGCAGACTCTCCTAACGGTCACTGGCCTGATTGGTACTAATTCATTCTTTTTATTTGGAAGCATTGTGATTCCCCCTTTATTTAAAATGCATTAAACTGGTCTTATCCACTTGCTATCTGCAATGGGAAAAGTCATCCCAGTATCTAATCACTTAATTATGTCCTTTTTCACCACCTCTTGTATATGAGGGTTAAGTCGCCTCTGATGCTCAATACTGGGAATGTTATCCGGCTCAACTTGTATTGTGTGTATGCATATACCTAGTAGAATCCCCACAGTATTTGCAATGGTCCACCCAATAGCTCTCTTGAACTTCTGCAATACTAGTATAAAAGTTTTCACCTGTGCTATCTGCCGTAATAATTACCGGTAAGGTATTATTGGCCCCTAAAAATGTATACTACACATGAGATGGGAGGGCCTTCAATTCCAATACTAGTGGATCCTCAATATATGGTTTGGTAGGAGGTGTGATTCTATTCTTCAAGTCCAGATCCAGTTTTTTAGGGGCATATTTGTAAGAACCTATGTTGTGTAGTGCATTATCCAGCTCATTATATTCATTTATCCTATCACTCTAAAAGTTTATAATTATTGATGTTAATGCTTATCTCCCTAGTCTTTCCACAATAGGCACATCCACTGCAACTACGTCATCATCCATGACATCTATCAATGTCACCACTCTCATATCATCTGGTTGTTGTACTGTTATGCATATATTTAACACTATTTTCTCAATGTTTTATTTAAAGGTGATCTTCTCCAAGTCCATATCAATTAACATCCGACTAGTGGATAAGAAGGGTCTACCCAAGATAATCGGAGCTTGGGTATCCACTTCAGAGTCTAAGATCATGAAATCTGTCGGATAGGTGAATGATGCCACCCTTAATTCTACATCACACAAAATACCCACTGGCTTCTTTATAGATGAATCAACCATCTACAGCCTTGCAGATATTGGCTTGATTTCTTATAACCCCAACACCTTTTATATCACTAACGACATTATATTTATTCCTGCTTTTGAATCACATAGAGCCCGATTAATATCAAAAGGGCCAATAGAACATGGGGTGGTGACTGCACCTGGGTGTCCCTTCTTTTTTATTGATAGTGCATGAGAATTCGTGCTAAATTATTACACTATATCTTTGAGATCCTCTGCAACCTAGTCGTTACTATAATCACTCTTAAAATTATCATAAATATAAGTCAGCTTCTTAAACTCAACTTCAGGTGGCTCATCAACAATAATATTCCCCTTCTTCGGCTTACTAGTAGAAGGCAAAGAATGTTCATTAGGTGGTAAGCCACTCCTAGTGTTAATATCCAGAAAATGGTCAAGTTTCGGAGGATTATGCAAAATGTCACTAGGAAGGGCACTTGATTGTCTTTGGGCCAAAGTAGCAGAGATTTGCCCATACTGTTGCTCTAACTGCTTGATAGAAGTTGCATATGACTCAGCCTTTTGGGTCAATCCTGAAATATCAACCTTAAGTTCTTTAAGGCAAGTTTCTTGGCTCTCTAGATCCTTCATCAGCTTAGTCAACATTTCTTCTATTCTTGATTCCGCATCCCATCTGTCAGGTGAAATGTATTTATCTTTATCATTATAATAGTTCCAACCTTGATTTCCTTGACCTTGGGCTCTAAAACCCCCTAGTAATGATCCAAATACTTTGAATCCTCCTCTAACTCAGACTCATGAACCCTAGAGGTTGCACCTTGTGCCCTAACTGCATTGACCTTAGTAGAATTTATTATTTCAAATTGTTTGGCCAACTCACCAATATCTGTCTTAATAGTGAAATCTCCTGAGCTACAGCATCCTCAGTTACTGTCTGCTCATTAGAAGCTCCAATGGCATAAATAGCAGAACTTCTCTCAACCTCTCGAGTTTTCCACCCTCGATTAGTTAATGGGATTTGATCCATAATACTCGAATCTATCTCCCATCGTAATCTCATAAAGGCTCTTCCAATAATTGTGTCTGTCATGGCTCTAGAACTGATAGTCAGGGCTCTATAAAATATCTCCAACAAGCTTGTCCCTGAGATCCGGTGGTTAGGCACCATGCTGAGGATCTTTTTAAACCTTAACCATTCCTCATACATAGATTCTAATTTCAGTTGTCCAAAATTATAAATCTCATCCTTCAGTTGCAACACTCTAGATGGAGGAAAGAATCTATTCAAAAATTATCTACGTAACTCATTCTATGTAGTGATAGATTTTCTCAGAAGTTCCCTCAGCCATAAAGATGCTTCTCTAGTAAGCGAGAAGGGTAACAACCACAGTCTAAGTGACTCCTGATCTCTCTCCAAGTATGGTATATGAAGTGCAGATTCCCATAAAATTTGCCAGATGCATGTTTGCGTCGTGGAAACCCCACAAATACACCCTTCAAGTATAAGAGTTGGATCATAGCACTAGAGATATTAAACTTGACATCTGGGGGTAACACATAAGGGATAATGGCTCCAGTCTCTGCCGACTCAACGTATCCTAGATCTTCTTCATCATCTATATATGGTTGTACATACTGATATGCTGGGATCACTTGAACATGGGCACCTTTAGCTCTGTTCTGATTTCCACCGAGTGCTACTTGGCGGTCTGCTTGTTGTCTCTTCTCATCTAGCTCTGCCTCTCTAGATACCCACTAGCTTTTTCTGATGCCCTCCTCTCATTTTCAACTTGAGCTAAAAGCTCACCAGTCTATCAATCAACAATATCCTGTACTCCTTCAGGAGGAGGGGGAGAAACATCATCACGAACCCCTTCAGGAATATTATATCTTTTTTGTACCATCTTCCTACTAGGTGTTTGTATGATCCAATATGGATTCAAATTCACTGGTACTAAAGGCTTGCCTCTACGCCGTGTACACCGGTGTATACCCAACTAAAAAAAATAAAAAGAAAAACCTAAAAACTGAAACAACTTCAATTCACAAATCAACACTGTATTCCCTGGCAACTGTGCCAAAATTTGATGATGCACAAGCTACACCTCTACTCTGAACATGATACAGTTACTGGCAAATATAGTAACCCAACAAAAGTTAGGGCTGAGTCCTAAGGGAATATGTGGAATCGTGACTCTCAGCTGTTGTACTCAATGGGCAGAACTGGAAAACTAAATGAGGGGTTTTAAATAGAAATATCGAACAAATGGTGAATATCAACTTCGGTTGTAATCAGTCATAGGTGCACACTAGGACTGTGTTCCCCCTGACTTCTTAACTTCGTAGGCTTATCGTGCTTTGTTGAACCAACCCAATACCTTGCATGCAGAATCGATAAGTAATGTAACTTCTACGGTCTTTTGGACGAGTAGAAGGATCTCACCCTTTACCTTTTAAGTCTCAGGATGTCATCTTACTAACCCTTGTCTTGATCCCAATTAACTATTACCTTTTGAGTCTCTAGTTATTAGATGAAATCTAACCATCTTACTTAGATAAAACCAAGAAGCATGGATAGATAGTTAAACTTTAAATTACTATTGTCATTATCTTTTCCTTGTCACTACTCCTCTTTTAGAGTAATTAGCAATAATCCAAGCGGGATCCTAACGTTTGCAACCGCTAAGATTAACTATTAAAGTGAAGATAATACAATGCATGCATGGGTATTGGTTAAGAACAACAATAGCACTTCCCCTATTTCGTCAATCCATAGGGTTTTCACAATCCAAGCTAAGGTTTTTTAGCCGCTCATGCTTGTGAAGTAATCAACAACATTCCTAATTGAAAGCATAAGATGAAATCACTGTTGACACCCAATTTTTGCTCGCTCTTTTTCCTTTAATTGTCTTTCTGATGCTCCTTGGCCCTAAATAATTTTTCAAAATAAATTTATATTTTTTATTTCTATTTCTATGAATTTTTGAAAAGAATAAAAAAGAGAATTTATTTTTCTATCATATTATAAAATATTTTTATTAAATATAATTAAATTTTTTAACATCAATCACCAAAAAATATCTTTTGGTAATCGCATTCGCATTCTTTCTAATTTTATTTTTCAGATGATATTGTGACAATATATATGCATACTTTTATTATATAAAATATACAAGATATACATATATTTATTATATTCTTGTTTTATACGTATATTCTTGTTATTATCAAATTGCAAAAGATATTAAATTGGATGTTTATACAAATTATATCTGTAATTTATATATGTTAGACTAAAAAATAATTTCAGGTAGCAGGAAGTGTCGACAAAATTAATTTTAGTTAAAAAAAAGCATTTGGGCCAACATTAATCCAATTTCAACTTCATTTTTACTCAAAGCCCAATTTTTATAATTTTCTGTCAAAAGAACCCAAAAATTAACCTTAGACTCAGAACAATTCCCTTATTCGCTTCACCATTCCACCCCAACAAATACAATTTAATCTGGTCCATCAACTTATTTTAATCCAAAGGTCCAAAATTTTCATCTATCCTATTATATACATATATATATATATATATATATATATATATAATATTTATTTATTTATTCAAAGTTAATTCTTAAATCGTCCGATCAATGAATTTTGGCCAATTTTGGCAAATACTAGTGCAATAAATAAAAATCAGAAACACGCTTTCTCTTCCCAATAAATCAAATGCGTGTGGCCTCCCCTTTCCCACTAAAAAATAGCGTGCAGTCAACATCACCAATCTCCACCAACGTCCAAAACTAGTAAAAAGTCATTAGCCCATTTTCCCTTTTTCTTTCTTTTCTCTTCTCTCCAACCCAAAACCAGAAATCCTAATCTGGCCACCTTCTGCCTCCCCTACGCAAGCATCGACCTATATATATTCAGAGATATAGAAATTATATATATTAAGAAAATAATATTAGAAAAAGTACTAGATTATGAAATTGAAATCATAAATTGGATAGCACAGCTATACTTAGATAATTACCCATAAGGATATTATTCAGATTAAAAGATGTTAGAATATATTAGAAAAACTAGAGAAAATTAAAATAATTTAAATAATGAAATTAGTTATAAAAATCGAATTAGAAAAATAATGAAGAATCTAAAAGAAAAATTAATATGGATAGAAGACCTTAAAAAAATTTAGGAAAAAGTACATATGATAGTTTATATAATTTTAAAAACTCACTACGAGGAGAACAACACAAGATAATAAATAACATTGAAAATCTAGAATTACATATACATTACAGTACAATTAGGATAAATTATTATACAGAAATCTATAACTCTGTAATTACTATAGAATAAAATAATAAATCATATAAATTAATGAATAGATAATCATTAAAAATATTAAAACAAAATTTAAGAAATATTCTAAATTAGTGAATAAGGGAGAAATCAGTCCGAATCAACCATGAACGACTCCAAAAATTGAAGATTCAGAATTCTAATCTTTCTTTCACGCATGTTTTCTCAAATTGTTGTTTCAAATCCGGACTTTGAAGTCCGGATTTCGGTTATAAATAGCCAACTCTCCATTTCCATGAGGACAGAACTGAACTTTAGAGGAAAAAAAAAAAAAAACAAAAAAAAAAAAAAAAAAAGGGAAAAGATTTTTGAAAAAGGAAGAAAAACTTAGGGGGATTTGGGAGGAAAACAGTGAGAAAAAAAAAAAGGAATCGAGTGAAGGCAAAAGGGAGGAAAATCAGTGAAGTCAAGAGGGGAAACAAAAAGGGTCCGAAATTTGGGATCTTTTCAGGGGTTTTCGAGTGAAAAAAAAGAGGCTCCGAATCCGCGGAAGAAGGTTGAAAAAATCCATGAGAAAATTAAGGAAAATCCGCAAGAAAGTATGAAAAACGAGTAAAAAAAGGGGCAGAGAAAGAGAGGGGTCTCAAAATTGGTAACTTTCTTTTCTGATTTTATTCTTAATCGAGTTTCTCGAGTCCGAGTTAGCCACCGAATCTTGACGTGAAAGCCCCTGCTTTGATGCAACAAAAAAGGTGCGAATCCTTTCCCCATTCCTTTTTGTTTTCTCTCCCCCATCTGTCACGATTTTTTGGGAGTGTGTGATTTTGTTATGTCTTTGTTGTTTTTCTGTGACTTTATGGATAAGAAATTATTTTGGTTCTAAAAAAAATTGCTTTGCCTATAGATATGCAAGTATGAAAATATGTGATTTCTCTTTGGCTTCAAGTTTAGTTGTGTTGTTGCTGGTCGTTATTTGCGGAATGGATTCATGAATTTGATTCCATTTTGATTTCCCTTTTCTTTCAAAATATGGTCATCTCGTGATTAAGATATATTGACATATTCTGTTCTAGGTTAATTCGAGTAAAATGTGTGTTTTTCGAGTCCGAGTTATGTCGAATTCTATTCCCGTCTAATTCTATGGTATCTAGTTTTTGCAATTTGGTACTCGGTTGAGTCCTTACTCTGGGTTTGTTGTTGCTGGTACTTGGTTGAGTCCGCTGGCTGATTCTGGATGTGGGTGCGAAGTAAAATACTTTGATATGTTTGCTTTTGTTCATGTAAAGTGGAGTGGGTAAATGTTAACGATTTGCATACTCCCTCTAGCGAACAAAATAACAAGGAACCAGTTGGTTTGCAATAGTGCAATTTAATTCTTAACCAACTAAATTAGTAGCCTAACTTTTGCTCCTGTTTGCATTCATACGGTCTTTTAGTCTTAATTATGTAAAATATGAAAAGTTCACCTCAACTTATTGTCATTTGGTATATATTATGTCATTTCTAATTGTGTGGAGATTGTCCCTTTCTTACTGTCTGCCCCTAAGCTCAAATATGAGAATATTGATGGCGGTGTGGGTATACTATTTTATAATCCCGATTCTTGACTTGATTGAAACAGTTATGGAAGGTCATGTGTTTGCCATGGGAAATTCGCCTTACTTTGTTGCTTTTACTTTTCCTGCTCAAAATACTGTAGGATTTGTTCATTAAGATTGCTTCTCATAATGTGCATCTAGGCATCTCTTGCCGTTTTGTCAAATGTTAAGGGTGTAATTGAGCTTTGTGTTGCTTCAGTCGGTCACTATAGGGGCTGTTTTGTCTTTAAAAAATGTATTAACATGATTTGGAGAATATTGGTGTCTTAGAAATATACGGAAGAGTGTACAGTGATGTTAAGTTTATTATAAGCTTTTGTTGAGTGTTTTAAAAATTCTTCCAAGTCGGTGTGACCTCTTTATTTGTTTGCTTGAAAGGTACTCATTTGTTCCAGTTTAAGGATAAATATGTTTTGTAAAGTTAGTGGTTGCATTCATGTTCTCGTTTAGGAAGCTTGTTCTGGTAGAATACTAGAGATTGAGGCCCCATTTGTTTTAAGTTTATCTTTCAAAACTAAACAACTTGCTGAGGTTACCCTCGTAATAATTTATTAACTACTCCCTCCATCCCATTTTATTCGTCCTAAATTTCCTAATATGGTGTTCCATTTTACTTGTTCTTTTTTACTTATCAAGACAAGACAATTTTTTTTTCATGTTTTACCCTTTGCATTAATTATTTTTTCTTTAAATTAAAATATAAACATCATTTAATAGGTTTACTATAGTAAATCTTTCAATAGGTATTCATTTCTACAAAGTGCGAATATGGATAGTTATGTTTACGGATCGTTTGTGTATCTTGGTTGAACAATAAGAGGGCATTCTTTTATAGGCATTGGGTATTCTGGCAAACCTGAAAACAACTTGCATATCTATAATTCTCGGCTTCGTTTACTTGGGATACATGTCCATTGCTAATATATTTCTATCCATTTAAACTCATCATGTTCACTTTCAATTTTGCGTGTGTATCTTTATTGGTTACTAATCCTTACCCTTTTATTTTTACATATGAACTACATATGAACTCGGGAGTTGGGAGTATCGCAACGGAACTCGTCTTGACCCAACTATTGGGTCAATAGCTAGTAGGATCGCAGAGCCTCGGGACTGCGTATACTTGAAAACTCAAGCCCATTAGGAGTCTAGTATCTCTTAGTCCCTTCTCTTTATTTAATATTCATGTTATGTTACTTTTGTTAAAACTTGAGACGATAATTAGTTATTGTTGGTTATTGAAATTTTATTGCTTTATTTCGTTTATATTGCTTTATAATTTGCGGGTTTCCTTTGGAATAAGATAACATCATCACCCTTTTCGCAATCACCACATGATTAGACAAATGGATTTTCTTAAATAGAAGGGATTTTAGTAATTGAGATAGTTGGCTAACCTCTCATAATTAATGGTTGTACTCAAAAATATTTTCTTTAATAAAATAAATAAGGTCGCAACCCCAACACTTTTTTTTCAAAACAAAAGAGAAGTTTTGATATGATCATACAAATTGTTCGTACTTGTGTTTCTACGGAACCACTTATCAATTCCGACTCACTTGAGTATATTAAATGGTCTGAATATTTTATCACATTTTTATTCACCCTTTTACACTATCTCTAAATAGATTTTTTTGAAGTAAAATCCCAAACGAGATTAAAACACGAGGTACATGTGGACACTTTATCATATGCAAAATATTGATTCTACTACTATTTTTGTCCATTCTTAACTACCCCTTTTAAAATATACTTACAAATAAATGAATAATTGTGTGATAAGGGGTCGTTTGGTAGAGTGCATTAGAAAACTAATGCATGCATTAGTTTAATATGTATTATTAGTATATTATTTGGTTCATTTTTTACTCTATGTATAACTAATGCAAGTATTAGTTATACACTCTATTGTGTATTGTGGAGAGCATTATTAATGTCACTCCTTTCCTATGTATTAGTAATACAAATGAATTCAATGCATGTATTAGCTTGATTAATAACGTAACTACCCCTCCAATCCTTTTAAAATATTTTTCAGTTTCTTCTCTGTCTTTACCGATGCAATAACACACGTATTTGAGATGGCAAAATTCAACTCAGAAGCGATCTTATCTATGTGCTTGGTGAAGAGTTCAACTACTCATACTATTGCCTTGTTCCTATTTTCAAATTTAAACACAAACTTGATATCTGGGAACATCTAGGAACGATTTTTTTTTATTTTTTTTTTAAAAAATGTTGTAACCCAAAAGCTGGCTCTAATCCATGGAAAACATTATGATGGAAATTTTCTTCGAGAAACTTGAAGCAATGCTAATAGGCAACAATTATTTACATTCATTTTGGGGGGAAAAGAAAGAGAAGTTTTCAATAAGAAGTGTACAAGATTAAAGAATATAAAGGGTATTTTTTAAATAAATATTTTTTAATAGAAAGGGAAAAGGCACAAATATGCCACTGAACTATCAGAAATGACCCATTTATGTCATCTGTTATAAGTTGGACTCATTCATGCAATCACTATTACAAAATCGGCCCATCCATGCCATTACTTTTTAACAGATGATTTTTAAAAATAGGCGTGCCACGTGGCAGCTTATTAGAGGACCACGTCATTTTTTTTTAAAATTTTTCATTTTTTTTTAAAAAAAACTATCCATTAAAAAGAATCCACGGAACTTTTTGATCCATTGAAAATTAATTTGATCTATGCTTTTAAAATTTGATTAATTTTTTATGAATATATTCTTAAAACATTCTCGTTCGATTCGTTTTTTTGTCATTTTTGACATATTAAGATTGTTTTCATATTTTACCTTTAATATTAATTATTTTTTTCTTCAAATTAATTTCAAATACAATAGTAAACATCATTTAATAAATATATTATAATAAAATAACTATTTTAATTGACGGGCGAGTAACTAAAAGGGAACGGAGAGAGTATACACTCCACATTTTTTATCACTTTATTTTTATTTTTTTTAAAAGATTCACGTTAACTAAAGTTTTTGTCATTTTTCAGTTGAAACTGAAGGCATATATAAACATCAAATATTATTATTATATTATTAATAGTTATCTTCTCATTTTGCCAACTCTACGTATACTATATATGTCGGTATGTTGTCGTCTTCCTGTTTTTGCAATGATAAATGATGATGCATAAAGTGTTACGTACAAATGTTGAATGCTGATTAGGGGCAGCTCAACACTTTAGGAGAAAAGTCGGCCGCCTAAGACCCCAAAAATTGAGGGGCCTATTTTTGTTTAGTAATAATAAATTACAAATTTTAAGAAATATATTAAATACTACTTATAGAAAAAAGAAAAACTTTATATAAAAAAATAAAACGCAAGGCCTCCGTTTGATTTTTGCCTTAGGCCATAAATTTGCTTGAGCCGCCCCTGATGCTGATGATGTCATTCTATGCTTAATAAAAAAATAAAAAAATAAAAAGTTACTTACATTCGGCTGACAAAATATTTCATGTATGCTAAGACATACTATATGCTTAATTAGAATAGCATTTAGTTATAAATTTTAGTAGTAGATTTTTTTAAAAAAAATTCTTTAAATATTTGTTTGATCATGAAAAATTAATCAAATTTTAAAAGTATAGATCAAATTAATTTTTAATGGATCAAAAAATTGGGTGGATTCTTTTTAATGGATCAAAAAAAAAAATTTAAAAAATTAATTTAAAAAAAAACGGCGTGGCCCTCTAATAAGCTGTCACGTGGTAAGACTGTTTTTAAAAATCGGCTGTTAAAAAGTAATGGTATGGATGAGCCAGTTTTGTAACGGCGACGACATAAATGAGCCCAACTTTTAACGGATGACATAAATGAGTCATTTCTGATAGTTCAATGGCATATTTGAGTCTTTTCCCTAATAGAAATTATATAAGATATATTCTTTTTAATACATTAAACCAAACAGTGTATAACAAATAATGTCAGCATAACTAATGCAAGCATAACTAATACCAGCATTACTAATGCAATCATTATTAATACACCATATTCAGCATTATTCTTATACACTCTACAAACGACCCCTTAGTGTGTAAGTCAATTTCTACTCAAAATTAATGCATTAATATATTCCAATATTTTATATACTTTTACCCTTTTCCGAGAAATGCATTTTGCATACACTTGTTTTCGAAATAAATAATTTTCCCACTGTACATGATAATTCATAAATAAATAATTTTTACATATTTCTAAACGATATTTAAATTTCTTCTTTACACACTTATATATTATGGAAATTTTATATTCTTGTAAAAATTATAGAACTTTAAGTTTTTAGTTTAACAAATGCTAATGTTAACCTTTTCACTTCGCTCTCATTTTTTTTTTAAAAAATATGCATGTGTACTTTGACAATAAATTACGTTATTTTCGTATATTATAAGAATGTGTTTATGTACCTTGTATGTTTTCTTTAAGTTTGATAAACATGTGCGTAGTTACCATCATTCTAGCAAATAACAAAGTAATCATTTTCCTAAACTGAGTGTAAGGTCTATCTTCGGATAGACTCTGAGGGGTGTCTAACACCTTCCCCTCGAGTAATCAAAACTCTTACTCACAATTTCAAAATATTTTCGACAGACTAAAATAGAGTTTTACATAAAAAATAGTTTTTCCTAATTTTCCTAAAAAGTTAGGTGGCGACTCTAAAAAACGAATTTTCAAAACCCAAGAGTCATGACAACGCCACCACATGTTGTGTGCTATTTCAACTGGCTCGAAATAGGGCGCGACTATGACAATAATCACAAGTAAGAATCCAAAATCATAACTGAATTAATCAACCAAAATCAATACAAGAGAATTCCAAGATCAAAATCAAATCTCGGAATCAAAATATGTTTGTGAGTATCAAGAGTGTGTTAGTTCTATTAAAAAACATATAAGGAGTAGTTATAATGCATGAGGAAACCCTAAAACCAAAGCCCGAATGAAATAGGAGAAAAAAAGGTCAGTGGCCACATGTGGTCTCCACATGCGGCCTAGCTTTGGCGCATGTGGTACATGCGGCCTGAGGCTGAGCGCACGTGGTGACTTCATGTGCCCACCAAAAATTCCCACTGGTTTGCTTTGAGGATTTTGGACTTCTGACACATGTTTTGCCCACATGTGCTACATGCGGTTCGTATGTTGACTTAGCAAGTGCCGAAAGATATTTTTTTAGCTCTTCTTCAATTCCCGCATATGTTTTAGTCACGAAAAATTCAGAAAGTGTCACGAACACCCATTATTGATCACATAAGTAGCCAAAAATATCCTTTTTCCTCTTTTTCACGAACTTAACATCTAAAACCTAGTATCCTGCAAAACATACCCAAAACGCATTATATCTAACGAAACAACCTTAGAAACTTGCATATTTTCCTTGTTTTAAGCATCGCAAGTACTATATTTCTATAGCACATCATGTCCTTCATTTATTCTCAAAATAAATGTACAAAATAGCATTAGTGGTTATAGAGTACACCAGTTTTCATATTATTATGAAGTACCTATGGCGATATCTGTTTCCTTTCAACAAATTTTCTTTACATTCTACACCTTGGGGTGTCTCAGAAGTCCAAGTTCCATCACCCTACACCTTGCCAAATATTGTGAGTTCAAGTAACTGTAAGTTTTTGCTTCTTACAGCTTGATGTTTAATATCATTTCAAATTATATTGAAATTAATTGGTTATACTGAGTGAATAATTAATAAGCATAGAATACACAGATCAAAAAAAACCTTTCTCCTTTTATAGCCTTATATCAGGAAAATATTTGTCCTCTTATTACCCAAGGTCTGTATTACTGTTCTAATCTTATAGTTCAATTGTATATAACAGTAGTTGATGGTTATCTTTTGTTTTATTGAAAAGAAGTCGAAACAAGAGTTTCATGAAAATACTAAGGGTGGTTTGCACTTCTGGCCATATTTTTTACTGGTCTTTAATTTTCATTCTTCAAGACAATAAGTTTATATGTTTGCATCATAATAATCTACAAGTTATTTGTCCTGCTCTTTTAGAGAACTTATGGCCCCATTGGGATAAGTTGGATTTCTAAAGGCAAGGTTAAATATTAGCCTATTTAAGACAAACTATGCATTAAATGAATTACTAATAATCACAAGATCGGGATAGTGGTCAGAACTTCAAATAATGTGTTTCCTTATCCTTATGTTTTCAAGAGAAGGTATTGTTGGTTTTAAATTGTCGAACATTTTATGGAAAAATTTTGTGATGAATGTTGTAACTTAATTAAAATAAAGTGGTAAGGAAAAAAATGTCATACAATAATGAGAGCCTGTTTGGGATTACTGTTAGAAAACTGTTTATTTGAGAAACATTTTTATAAAATAGCTTTTCAGAAAAGTGCTTTTAATAAAAACAAATTATGTTTGGTAAATTCATTTGAAAAGTGTTTTTGATAAATATATTATGTTTGGATAATCTTTTTTAAGAGGTCTTTTTGAGAGACAAATGACCAAAACGGACATGTATCAATAGACTTTTACTATTAATTTAATCATTTTATAGAGAAAAATTGTTGTAATTATCTATTATAATATTTTTAATTATTTATTTAAAATAGTATTTTTAATTATTTATTTAAAATTAAAAATTCAAGAAAAATTTACGAGTATTGTCAAAATACCATTTGATCTTGCAACAACATTATTCATCTAGCATTTATTATCATTAATACTAAAAAATAAAGAGATATATTCTTCGATCGTCATCATTAATGATATGTTTGAATTTATTTAATGAAAATGAGTGAAAAATAAAATAATAATATATAAATAATAGAAGGAAATAAAGAATTATGATGTAAATATGAAGTATAAAATTCTAAAATCAAATTTTAACCAAACTTATAAGATATGCTAATTAATTAATAAGGGATATATATATATATATGTGTGTGTGTGTGTGTGTGTGTTTATATAAGTGATACAGGTACTTTTGTCATGAGAAAAATAATTTCCTATACTTCTGCTTCTGTTTTTTTAAAAAAACAAAAAATTTCTTCTTCTTTTCAAAAGCGGAATAACTGCTTCTGCTTCTTTTTAAAAGTACTTTTGCAAGTTTACTAAACACTCTTTTTTCAAAAAAGTATTTTTTTCTCAAAAAAATATTTTTTCTCAAAAAACGTTTTTTCCTCAAAAAAGCATTTTTTGTGAAAAAAGCAATCCCAAACAGGTTATAATAAGCATTCCTAATGTAACAATTCATTTGTCAAAATTGAATATGGTCTATTTGGATAGTCACCTGGTAATTGAAATTGGTGTAATTACTAGGATAATAATTTTTAGTCTAGTAATTACACAACCTAGTAATTATAATAACTTGTTTGTTTGCCACAATGTAATTATAGTGTAATTACAAGTGTATTATTTGGTTGCACAAGTGTAATCACATGATTATCTTAAATGTTTAAAATAAATAAATATTAATTATCTATAATGAGCCTTTAGGTCAATTTCTCTGCTTTCATGTATTTTTTGTGTATTTTGTATTTTGTGCTTTTTGATAGTGGTTACAGGTTATTTATGACTTAATTGGGACCGTCGGTTTGGTTCTCATGCAGTTCGTTTGGGTTCTAAGTCCATTTCCCTATTTAAGAGCTTTTTAAGTTAAGAATTTGATCTTTGACCAAAACTTCTAGTGAACGTCATCGAATGACAAAGCAGCTAACAAAATGGAGAAGTCTGAGTACCCAAATGAAACACCTATTCAGCCACAAGAGAGACCACCACAACCATTCCCTCATAAGCTTAAAAAAGTCAAAGAGGATGCTTGTTTTAAGAAGTTCTTTGACATATTTAGAGAACTTCACATTAACCTTCTTTTATTATATATTTTGCAGGGAATGCCTAAGTACTCTAAGTACTTGAAAGATGTGGTGAAAAATAAGATGAAGCTTGGTGACAATGAGATAATCGAATTTATGAAAGAGTGCAGTTCTGTGGTAATGAGCAAGATGCCCCAAGAGCTCAAGAACCCTATAAGTTTCACCCTCCTTATACAAATTAGTGAAAGTGATGTGGTCCATGCTTTGAGTGATTTGGTGGAAAGCATAAATTTGATTCCCCCATACGTGTTTAAAACTCTAGATTTGGTAAAATGGAGGTCCTGTTTAGCTGTGCTCCAAATTGCAGACAAAATAATAGTGGTTCCTAGAGAAATCATAGATGATGTTCTCATTAAAATTGGTGAGTTCATTATTTGTGCTGAATTTATTATTTTTGATTATGATGTAGATGACACGGTGCCAATCATATTAGGACATCCATTCTTGGCCACTAGAGAAGCCCTAATAGATGTAAGAAAGAGCACTCTCAAAATGACATTGAATAATAAAAAGGCGGTCTTCAAAGTGTACAAAGCACTCAATATATCCTCACACTACAAATATTTGTGCATGATCATAGCTATAGAAGTAGATAAGTGCAGGGTGGAGGAGCACTAATATATGTGAGAGAGGGCACTCTCAAAATAAGATTGAATAATAAAGAGGTGGTCTTCAAAGTGTATGAAACACTCAATACATCCTTACACTACAAAGATCTACACATGGTCATAGCAATGGAAGTAGATGAGTATAGGATGGAGGAGTGCAAACCTCTAATTACCTCTCTGAACTCTCTCATGGAGTAGCCCAAGTTAACAATGAAGCCTAAAATTGAGAAACTTGAAGGGGAGCATGAACAGGTAAGTGTAGAAAGAGTGGCAGATCTTGAGAGTAGGCACTCAAGAGGTCTGAAAATAATAAGAAGATGGGCTTCGAGTAGGAAGAAAAGGATAAGAGATTGTAGTTAAGAGTTGTAAGTTTAGTCATGTCGCGATAATAAATCAAACACTGATTAGGAGGTAACCCAAGTTAAGGTAGTCATTTTTTCTTTAATTTTCATTAATATCACATTTGGTTTTATTTTTGTTTTATGTAAATAGGTTGAAGAAAAGTTTGAGTACTAGAGATCTTAGCTAGGAAGCACGACAAAAACTGAGTGTGGGGTCCTTCAGATCTCTTTGATGAACATGATGCTACTAGCTAGGCCTAGAGGCCTCAGGGATTGGGATGGCAATGGTGCGGTACGGGTGTGGTGTGGTGCGGGTTTTAATATATGAGGGGCAGTGCGGGTTTTAAGTTATGCGGTGCGGTGCGGGTGCAGGGCGGGTTAAAGTAAGTTTTTTTTTTAAATGGTGCAATGCGGTCCGGGTTGCGGGTATATGCGGGTTTAAATTAAAAAAAAATAAAAAATTAGTATTGTTCTTGTGAATATGCCTAAAATTATGTGTTCTTTACTTAAATTTTATAATACTTAAAACGACATACATAACACTACAAATAAATAATTTTATAGTAGCTTTTTTAATATCGCTATTCATTTGAATAAAAATATGATATTTTATCATTACTTGTACACGTTATACTTTTTGATAATTTTTTAGTGAAAAGTGATATAATAGAAATCAATTATTATTTTCTAGTTTTAGATTTGAAAATATTATGATTTTCAATGGAGTTATAAATTTTTCAAAAAAAATAAAAAATAAAAACATGGGGAGGTGCGATGCGGTTATGCGCAGGTATGAATGTGAGGCAGGTTTATGCGGATTTAAATATGATGTGGTGCGGTGTGGTTTCAAAACTTACGGATTTAGAAAAAAATTGCACCGCACCCGCACCGCACCACACCATTGCCATCCCTATCAGGGAGTATTTCTATCCTTACTTTTAATTTATACTTTGCAGATAAAGTGTGACTTTAAGTATGGGGAGGGGAATATTTTGATTGTTTAGGGTGAAGTATTGCTATAAGATGTCTAGGTTCTGTTTAAATTTTAAAAAATTACAAAAATATTTTATCTTTATTTATTTTTAGCTTTATTATTTGGTCTATTTGGTAGAAGCACACTTCACCCACCTTTCATTTTTTTGGTTCTTCTCTGAGAGAGTGCCCTTTGAATCCAGTATTATTTTTTATTTTTAGGAGTAATTTTAAAATTTGTGTCATTAGGAATAGATAAAGATACTCTTGTTAGTTTCTATACATGGTTACATGATGCAAGTTTGTTTTGAATATGCAAGCATGTGTAAATAAGTTGAATGACTTCGTTGAGACACCTAGGCTTATTTATTTGACTCTTGTATGATGTTGGATTAATTTTAGATTCATGCTATTGCTTGATTGAGAATCTATAGAGATCTTTATTGATTTAAACATATGTAATGTGTGAGTGAGGTTTTTATCATATTCCTTGTTGCATAGTGATGTCTAGAACTTGCCTGGTGTATTTTCAAAATGAAATAAAGAGTGTTGAGTTTAGGAGATGAAAGAGGCATTTCTTTGATAGCCATAGTTTGCACTTGCTTTATCAACCCTTTATGTATGGTCATAGTTAGCCTATTGAGCCTTTAGCCTATTCTTTGGTAAATTTATATGTAGCTTATTCCTTTTATTTTAATTTATTATTATTTGATCCAATACTCCTAAGAGCTTTAGTTGAGGAATTAAGATGATAAGGAGTGTAAAATTGAAAAAGGAAAAAGTAAAGTTGAAGCCCCAAGAAAATAGCTATTGGTGTTTTGAAAAAGTTTGTGTTGTTGGTAGGGAGTAATGTAATGAAAAGAAAAAAATAAATTGGTCAAAAGAAAGTGAATCATGTGTTGATGGAAAATACTCCCTATTAAATATGTGTGAGCTAGCTTAAGGAGATGGAACAAAACAAAAGAGAGATGGGAATATAAAAGTGGTGAAAATGGTGTATTAAAGCGCTTAGGGAAGATAATCACTATTACTAGCTAGAATAGTTCCTACCTATCCCTTAACCTACATTACAACCCTTTAAGTCCTGTTTGATCTTGACCTTTAACATTCTGATATTAGTGAAAAACTACACTAAGGGCAAGCTTATGGTTCATCTTATGTGATATGTGAATTCTTTATGAGAGTGAGTGGAATTCGATTTCTACACCCAGTCTTGTGATAAACTACATATATGTTAGTGAATATGGGTGACTCTCTTCTGGTAATGGCACATGGTTGATGATGGAAAAGTGACTTGCATGATCTCTTTGTTGAGTAATATTCTTGAGTTTTCTAATTTGGTAGAGTCAATTCTTGAGGCTAGGAAGTCTTGAAGTAGTGTTCATGGGTTTTCAATTGTAATATGACATGCTTAATATGGAACTTGCTCTTCATATAGCCGTTTTAGTTCTATCTTGATACGGCTCTATCTAATCCTTGACTTTTGAGGATGAAAGTTATTTTAGTAATGAATGTTTCAGTGACCCTCTAGGTCATTTTCTCTATTTTTGTGCATATTTTTCATTCCATTCTTTCCATAATGATTACAGGTTATTTTAAACTTTTTGGGACCATTAGTTGGTTCTCAAGGTAGCTCATTTGGGTTGTAAGCTCATTTTTTTGTTTTGGAGTTTTTAAAGTTGAGGAATTAGTCTTTAGTTGAAACTTCCAGTAAACAACCTTATATGATAATTCTGAGAGTTCCATTAGCTCTAGAATGTTGATTTAGGATAAGGATATCCTTGATCTGGGTCTCGAGGATTCAAGGCTCGTTTAGGATACTAATTAGAAATTGGTGAAAATGAAACCTTTGGGGGGTCCCACTTTTTGTCAAAACAAACCTGGATGGAAATTTTGATGGTCCCCGTGAGTTCAAAATATCAAATTTGGTAGGTATCATAGCTTTTTTGGATGCACGGGGTTTTAAATTAATTTTGAGAATCTGGTCGAAGTCCATTCAAACAGTTAAATTTTTAAGTTTTTGGTAGCTTGTGCAGCAGCTTAAGCCGCTTAAGCAACTGGGGTATCTCTTTATCAGCACCTCTTCCCCGATGTACCTTCCACTTTAAAGGTTATTTACCTCTTTAGTGGTTTAGATGCTCAGTGGATGCTTAAGCCTCAATGTTGGGTATATGATTTAGAATTTGTCTCTCTCACTTATTTTAGCTCATTTCTCCTCTATTGTTGTGATCTTAAGATTAGGAATTAATGGGATTTCATCCCATTGAACTCATGTATGATACTTGAATGGTCCTTGTCCTTTTTCCCATTATGGTCTGCATTACTTTTCCTCCTCTAAATTAAATTCTCAATTTTGGGGATTTTGATCCTTAGACTTGACAAACTAATTTGAACCCCAATTGAGAATCCATATGTGTTCAATTTTTCAGCACACATTCCTTGTCCTTTGGGGGACCTCATGGTGGATTCAATGTTGAATTCCATTAGTGGGTCTATGGGCTATTTTTTGACCCAATTCTCTTCGTAGAGCTTAGTATTGCATTATAAACTTATTTTACTCGTATTAATGGGTAGATTATAAATTTGATAGAGTGAAGATATTCAGAGATCGAGGAGTAGAGATAAGCAGCTCTTAGATTGTTCAGCAATAAGGTAGGCTATGGTCTACTTTTCTCTATGAGATTGTGTATCATATAGATTGCATGCTAGTTGGGGTTTATAGGATGGTTTTAAGGCTAGTTATATCATTAAGAATGTTTTCCTTTTCTTGTAATCTAATTTTGTGCTATAGAGTCTAAGGTCTTAAATCTCCTCTAATACTCATTTGTTCGTATTTTAGATCATGTCTCCCTGAAGATCTGATGCACGTGAAAGTCTTCTGTCACGTCTGAGGATAATGTCTATGGAGCTCATTCTACTGATAGAGTAAATACCTGGTCTAGGGCCCCTGCTCCTGATTTTTCTCATGGGGTTCCACCGGTTCCCACTGGTCCTTCTCCGATTGGTGACACTCATGCTCAGTTACCTCAGTGAGATATTTCTAATGCAGAATTTCATTGCTCTATTTATTTTTTAACTCAGTTAGTGACCTCTTAGTCTCTCCAGTCTGAGCACGAGGGTGTTGTTGCTCCTTCTCAAGCCACTAGAGTTAGCCAGTTCATGAGGCTTAAACCTTCGATTTTCACTAGTTCTAAGGTTAAGGAGGATCCTTAAGGGTTCATTATCTAGATGGAAAAGATTTTTGAGTAATGAATACTTCTAACTCTGAAGGTGTGGAGTTTGTCACATATCAGCTAAAAGATATGGCATATCAGTGGTATGAGGAGTGGGATCAGTTAAGAGGTAATGATGTTGAGGTAGCTTTGTGGGATGACCTTTCTAATGACTTTCTTGACTGTCTATTTCCTCAGGCGTTAAGGGAATCAAAGACTAAGGAGTTTGTGAATTTGAGGGAAGGCAGGATGACTGTTAAAAAGTATGCCTTGAATTTCACAAGCTATTCGTTATGCTTCTGAGTTCGTATCTTCCATAAGGGTGAGGATGATGAAGTTTGCTTTTGGGTTATACCATGACTTAGTGTTGGAATGCAAGGCCTCCTTGTTGAACAAGGACATGGATATTTCTAGGTTGGTGGTATATATGCAACAAGTAAAGGATGAGAAGAAAAAGCAGACAGAAATTGGGGAGAGGTAGAGTATGAAGTTTTAGTACTCAGAACAGGGTGAAGGTCAGAAAAATAGTGATGGTGATGGTAGGCAGTGGTCTAAGAAGAAGACTTGAGGAAATCCTAGTTCTTATTCTACGGCTAGTGCTCTATATCCTAAGTCATTCAGTAATCGTCGTTTTTAAGATAATGATGGTCCTAGGGCATAGGGTGCCCAATCTCAGGCTAGTGGAGCTCAGCCAGCCCCATCTTATCCCCCTTGCCATTTCTATGGGCAGATGTATCATGAATTTTGTGAGGAGGGGAGGAATAAGTGCTTTAAGTGTGGTCAGTTAGGCCACCTGCTGCGGGATTGTCCATTAGTTAGGTTTGCTATTGTGGCTAATAAGTTTTTGGTTGTCACGTCTTCAGCTCCTGCACCAAAGGGTGCTGCTTCTGGCTCCGACACTAGTCCTAATCGCCTTTATGCTCTTACCACTCGCCAGGAATCTGAGGCATCTTTAGATATTATCACTGGTACGTTACACCTGTTTTCTCGTAATATGTAATTTTTGCTTGATCCGAGGTCTACTCTTTATTATGTGACCCCATATGTGGCTGTTTATTTTGGTTTTGGTCCTGAGAGTATTTTGGACCCTTTTTTTATGTCCACCCTGGTAGCTGATTCTGTGGTTGGTAGAAGAGTTTGAAGGGGTTGTGTGGTATCTATTTGTGGTAGGGAGACCATAGTAGACTTAATAGAATTGGATATAGTCAATTTTGAATAGTTGAATAGTTGCTTACTTGCTAAAATTCACAAGCATTACGGAAGTAAATGGGGGGATTTGAAATCAATTGTAAGTAGTAACTGAACTTGAATTCTTTCGAGGTTGTAAACAATAGAGGACATACACTAGGACTGCATTTCCCCTAGATTCTTAACTCTATAAATTTCTCGTGTTCAATCCACCTATTCTGTTGCTCTGCATGCAAGGTCGATAATCTATGTATTATCAACCGTCTTGTGAACGTGTTGATAAATCTCACCTTTTACCTTGTGAGTCTTAGGGCATCGCCTTATTGATCCTTATCTATGACTTCAATTCAATTTTCACCTTTTACGTCTTAAGTTGATTAGATAAGATAATGGAATAATAAGATGGACGTGAATGTTAAATTATTATCTTAATCCTTTTTTCTTAATCTCAAACTCCTTTGTGATGACGTTATCGAATACAAGCAATCTTCAAGCTTCAATAGTTGCTCTGAGGTCAATTAATGTGAAGAAGATTAAGATACACACAGTTATGTTAGAATAAATAAATCTCCCACTTTCTTTACATAGCTAATCCGCCAGGGTTCCCATAATCCTAATTAGGGAAATCAGCATCTCATTTTCATGCAATAATCTATGATAATCAATAAAGAATTTCTGTAATTAATTGAACTAGAATAAGAAGAATAAAATCCAAAGTCTTCAATTGAATAATAACCCAAAAATCTTAAGAATACCTTAAAGTATTGTAAAAGTATGTAAAATAATGTTAAGGAACGTCTAAGAGAGTAACCTTATAAAAGATGAACCCTAGAGTATTTATAGTATCTCAAAATATCCCAGAAATCCTAATTAAAATGGAAAAAAGAAAAGTAATATCGGTAGACGATACGACTCGGTCGTCCACTTGTAAGGTCTTTTTATGAGTTGTACAGTGCCTCTCTTATGTTCTCCAGTGTTTGATCTTCTAGGGCTTTAACTTTCTATTATCTGGTAAGGCCATTATGAGTTCTTGATCATGTCTTTTGGTTTGAATAATACCTTGACGATATTTATGGATCTTATGAACTAAATATTCAATTAGTATCTAAACTTATTTGTCATTGTGTTTATTGATGGCATCTTGGTGTATTTTAAGATAAGGAAGATCATGGCGATCATCTCCGAGTAGTATTGCTGACCCTTCAGGATCAGTGATTGTATGCTAAATTCTTTAAGTATGAGTTTTGGTTGAATGTTGTGACATATCTGGGTCATGTTGTTTATAGTGAGGCGATCACGATAGATCTACAGAAAGTTGAGGCAATTAATAAGTGACCCAGACGCAACACTCCAACGACATTCAGAGCTTCTTGGGTTTAACCAGATATTATAGGAGGTTTGTGGAAAGTTTCTCTTTTATTGCTGCCTCATTGACTAAGTTGAGTCAAAAAAAGGTAAATTTCTTGTGGTTGGATGCTTATGAGGGTAGTTTTGGGAAGTTAAAGGATAAGTTGACTTCGACTCTAATTTTGACTCTACTCGAGGGTATCGAGGGTTTTATTGTTTGCTATAAAGTATCTCGTGTGGGACTGGGCAGTGTGTTGATGTAACATAGTAAGGTTGTGGTCTACATTTATAGACAGTTCAAAGCTCATGAGAAAAATTACCCAACGCATGACTTAGAACTATTGGATGTGGTTTTTGCTTTAAAGATTTAGCATCATTATGTGTATAAGGTTCATGCTAATATCTATTCAGATCATAAGTGCTTGCAATCTGTATTTACCCAAAAAAAGTTGAATCTCAGGCAAAGGAGGTGGCTTGATTGCTTAAAGACTACTATATGAGTCTCCATTATCATTCAAGTAAAGCTAATGTAGTTGCTGATGCTCTTAGTAGGTTATCCATGGGAAGCTTAACTCATGCGGATGAGGAGAACCAAGAATTTGTGAAGGGTATTCACTGGTTGGCTAATCTTGGAGTTCGTCTCTTGGACTCTAAGGATGGAGGTGTGATGGTGCAAAAGGTAGTGAGTCATCTCTTGGTGCTGAGGTAAAAGAGAAGCAGGTTTTGGATCCCATATTGATGTGGATTAAGGGTGACGTGGGCCAGCAGAAAGTGACTGTTTTTACGTTGGTGGTGATGTTATATTGAGATACCAAAGTAGGTTGTGTATTCTCGTTATTGATAGGATACGAGAGATGATCTTGGCTGAGGCTCACGAGTTGAGGTACATTGTTCATCCTAGATCGTCGAAGATATACCATGATTTGAAAGAGATATATTGGTGGAATAATATAAAGAGAGATATGGATAATTTTGTGACCAAGTGTATGGTTTGTCAACAAGTGAAGGTAGAGCACTTGATGCCTGGTGGTTTGTCTTAAGAGATTGAGATGCCCGTATGGAAATGAGAAGTGATTAATATGGATTTTTTTATCGATTTTCTGATGTCTCTCCAAAAGTTTGATTTGATCTGGGTCATTGTGGATGGGATGACTAAGTTCGCTCATTTCCTACCAGTAAATAGTAACTATTCGGTGGAGGATTACACTACGTTTTTCATTCATGAGGTAGTGAAGTTGCATGGTGCTCTAGTTTCTATCATATCTGATCGGGGTACTCAGTTGTCATCACACTTTTGGTGTTCTTTCCAGAGACGTTTGGGAACTAAGGTAAATCTTAACACCATTTTCCACCCTTAGATGAACATTTGAAAGGAATCCATCTTTGCCAGATGTAACTATTCAACATTGTTATGGCTCTATGCTCTCTAGTCAATCCCTAGGCAGAGGAACAACTAAATTCACCACTTGGATTTAGAGTCCAAATTGGGAAGTCAGGTACCCCTTCCTGATACTGGAATGGAGTTCTGAGAATAGATTGCACTAAAGAACCAGGAAGCACAGAGGCTAGCTGTTGCATATTCCACTCACCATCTAATATAAATGTTGCTACTTTGACATTACTTGGTCTTACACCCTCACTTCTATAATTATGAAATGCTCCAAAGCCAGACCAATTGTCCCATCAAAAATAGCAAGTACCTAATTTAATCCTCCAAAAAATATGTTGTTTAGCTTCTTTTTTGTTCTTCATCATTGTTTTCCACACCACAGAATTCCCAGAGGCTCTCTTTTTTGCCATAACATTCACTCTCTTGCAATATTTTGCCAGTAAGAACTTCCCCCATAGAGTGTTATTACTTCTAAATTTCCACCATTGCTTCAGCTGCAGAGCTTTACATGTATCAGCAAGATGTCTAATTCCAAAACCACCTTCTACTGTTGGGAAGCATAGTTCCTTCCAGGCTGCCCAATGGTATTTCTTCTTATTATCTTTCCAACCCCAAAAGAAGTCAATAAACAATGTCAAGAGTTGTTTTATGATAGTGTTTGGGGGAATACATGCAGAGAGAATGTGAATAAGGATAGATAGCAACACATATTTGATTAGTATTATTCTACAACCATAGCTAAGCAGTTTAGAATGCCATCCTGCTATTCATGAAGTCACTTTACTAACCAGGCCTGCATAATAGCTGATTCTTTGTCTTCCAATATACATGGGGCAACCAAGATAAGTAAGGGGTTGTGCTTCTGTTGAAAACCAGTTAGTTCTTTAACCTTTAAGACAGTAGAAGGAAATACTTGATCAGGAAGTAAGAAATGACTTTTATCCTTGTTGATCAGTTGGCCAGATGTTTTTCATAAGATGCCAATGTCTACATAATCAATATAAGAGTATTTCTTGTTTCGGTGGTGATATGATGATATCATCAGCAAAGCTTAGGTGATAAATTTGAGGCCCCTATCTATCCATGTAAAAACCATAGTATTAAGGGTGATGATGTAGGTTATTGAGATCTCTTGAAAGAACTTCAGCCCCTAGGATAAACAAAGCAGGGGAGAGAGGGTCACTTTGTTTCAAGACCCTTATAGAATGAAAGAAACCATACCTAGTACCATTTACCAAGATAGAGTACCAGTTGTTTGACAATGTCCTCCATATCAGGTCAATAATAGCTTACCAAAATCAAACCTCCATAGTACCAAACAAGTATATGACCAAGACACCTTGTCATATGCCTTGGCCATATCTAATTTAATAACTACATTACTCCCCACAACTGGTTTCTTAATACCTCCAATGATCTCTTGAGCCAACATCATGTTCTCAGTAATATTTGTACCTCTTACAAATCCTGATTGGTTGCTTGAAATAGGGTTAGAAAGAATAGGGACAAGTCTAAGATAAATGAGTTTAGATATGACTTTATTGGTAAAATTACTTCAACTGATAGGTTTATATTTACAGAGTTTATTTGGGTGGGACACTTTAGGAAGAAAGATCAAATATGTATGGGTAAAGAATTTTGGCATAGCATGACCATAAAAGAAAGCATTCACTACTTGAAGGAGGTCCTTACCAATTATATGCCAGCAAACTTGGAAAAAAATTTTCATTCATACCATCAGGCCAGCTGCTGAATGGATACTCATTGAAAAGACCACTATTTTTATTTCCTCCAATGTAGGGATGGCTTGGAAAGTGGCATTTGTTTCTTCAGATATCAATTTAGGAATATTGGCCAGCATTTCTTCAGGTACATACTCAGTTGTCCCAGTAAATATATTCTAAAAATGAGAGACTACAGCTGTGGCTATATCTGCATCACCTTGGATCCAATCCCCTACCTCATTCTTGATCTTGTGTATGAATAATCTCCTTCTTCTTCCTTTGATAAAAGCATAAAAGTAACTGGAGTTTGCATCTTTGTACTTAAACCACTGCAAATGAGATTTTTGTCGTAAAATAGCATCCTCCACCTTGAGATGTCTGATATATTCAGCTTGTATTTTGTGAAATTCCTGCCTGTTCTCATCAGTACTGTGTAATATCAGCTTTTCCTCAGCTTCCTTGACCCTTTCTTCATAAGTTTTGACATTAGCATAAATATTACCAAAGACCTCTTTAGACCAATGACTTAGGCTAGCAGTTAACCTTTTCAATTTCTTTTGAAATCTCCAAATAGGAGAACCTTCATAGGGTCTTTCCCAACAGTTCTCCACGATTTGCAGGAATGTGGGATGATCCACCTAGTATTCCAAGAATTTGAAATATCTAAGATGTGACTCCACCCTCTCTTACATTTCCAAGAGCAAAGGACAATGGTCAAAACCCATAGATGACAAATGATTAATACTAGTCATAGGCATGTCTTTCAGCCAAGTATCTGATACTATACCTCTATCTAGTCTCTTTCATATTCTAAATTAAATACCTCTAAGATTAGACCAAGTGAACCTAGGTACATGAAAGCCTAGATCAGTCAATCCACAAGCTTCTATCACCCCCAAGAATTCAAAGATCTTCCTCAAATCATATGGGATGCCTCCCAGCTTCTCACTTACTTCAAAAATCACATTGAAATCTTAAATTGTGCACCATTGTAAGGATGAGGTAAACAGTTGTACCAGATTATTCCATAAAGGTCTTCTTAATGTATCTCTACACTTAGCATAGACATAGGTCATAAGATAAGGTTGGTGCATAGCAGAGTGAGTAATTGAGCAAGTGATCTATTTATCATTAGAAGAAATAATGTCATATGAGATATCCAAGGACCAGAATATCCTAATTTTACCATTAGAGTTACATACAGCATGCTCCATCTTAAGCTTCCTTTTGGCCATATCAAGGTGAGTATTATTGGAGAAGGGTTCCAGGATTGCAATTAAAGAAATATGATGAATGCTAATAAGTTGTTGGAGTCTTTCCAAAACACCTTGGGTAAATATTCCCCTTGCATTCCAAACAAGATGGCTGATTATCTAGCTATTTTATGGGAGTGAGACCTGGTAAAAGGCCTAGCTGTGTGCCCATTCAGATTAGGTGCAGTGTATATGGTTCCTTTTCTTGACTTTATCAAGGATCCTCTAGGAGATAAGCCATGCTTACTAGCAATGTGATTGACTTCTTTTGCAAACTCTTCTTGATCACCTGGATCAAACACATCATTAACATTTTCCTCAATCTTTTCCTGGTGACCCAAGTTTCCTTTATCTTGTTCATCCTCAGAGTGTATTACTCTATATTCATCATCAAGCTCCTGAAGATCAGTGAAAAGAGGCTCTTGTAGTTGTTCATTAATCATTTGCTCTTGACGATCAGACGAGGTCCCTTGTATCTCCACAGAGGAGCTCACTTCTTTTCTTTTATGAGCATCTTCTTGAGAGTGATCTTTCAATGTCTCCACGGGTTCATCCTCTGATAGCATTGTATGTAACCTCCCCTTATTATTAGGTTTCTCTGTACTCTTTTCTCCATGATAAACCTAGTTTATTTTCCTGGCACCTTCATCAGTTACAGCTTGAGCATCATGCTTGGCAATGTCAGACCCTTCTAGTTGTTATGATATTGTAGAACCCTTTTCATTATTATCAGGACAATTAATTGTAGCATTAATATCCTGTATAAGAGCTGTAAAGGCATTTGATGTAGATGGAGCAGAACTATTATGTTGACCCCTTATATGTTTGTTTGGAGATTTTTGTTTAAACATCATCCTTTGAATATCCCTTTCTCTCTTTCTTTGATTTTTCCATTAATTGGTAGGAGTCTTTCCTTTATTAATATTCTGCTGGTGCCTAGCATCAATTGTATTCAACATCCTCTGGAAGGTTTGAGATCCTTCCCCTTGTTTATCCCCCCCTTGTAGTTCCTCATTAAAAAATAGTTTCTGCTTATCAGCTTCATCTTTACCTTTGACTTCACATTTTCTTGCAGCATAGCCTTGATGTTTGCAATAAGAGCAATACTCAGGGACATCTTCATACATAATGGTTTGCCATCTCCCTTCCCCATGTTCATCATCATCATATCCCAACCAAACATGTTGGGGTCTAGCCTTAGTGAGATCAATTTGTAACATGACTTTGGCCACACTACCCCTGGTTTTTTTGTAGGTTGCCAGATCCAGGAATAATATTTTGCCAATAGAGGATAGAAGAGGTGTCACTACCTCCAAACGGTAATAGTGCAATGGCAGTTTAAGTAAGCTAAACCATATTTGGACCAGAGGGGTTTCTTCCTCAGGGTTAAATATGGGAGTCCACAGCTGAAATCTCATAAGTTGTCCTTGGATGTACATTTTCCCTTTTGACCAAACTATGGAGTGATCATATTCATTGTTCAAGTCAATGTATAGATGCCTGGACTTAAAGTGAGTGATTTTAAATTTCCCTCTTCACTCCGTTTGCAGAAGAAACTGCCGCCTAATAACCTCTATTTTGGGTATACCATTCTCAAATTTTTCGATCAAAGTGAATCTACACCTCTGTGCTAATTTTACTTTGTAATCCTCTAATTTAAACACAACCACCGGGAAATCTTGTTTAGTTGTTATTCGTGGGGGTTCAATTGGAATAAGTTATGCTTTCATAGCCTCTTGTGCTCTCAATTTCATGACCAACGAGTGGGTAACCCTAGGAATGGGAGGATCATGTCCATGATTTGGTTTAGGCCAAATAATTGTATTACTAGGAGCCGCTATATTTTCCAGAGTTGTAGTTCCTGGCATGGTCACCAGACCATTCTCATCAGTTTCTTTATTAAATTTCACCATAGCAGGATTCTTCCTCAATTGATGAGAAGCTGGGGTAGGAAGCTTACCCCCATTTTTACGCACCGAGCATATTGGAAGGTTTTGTGGTTAAATACTAGCTGACTGTACTTTCTCTGTGGGTAGTGCCTCATATTGCACATGTTCTGAATTGAGTGGTGGTGCAAGCTGATTTATGTTCTACGTCATTTCCCCTAGCTTGCCATGCTTGTCCAATAGAGCTTGATTGAGAATTGCTTGAGCCCACCTGAGTAGATGTCTGAAATTCGAGCTGGACGACCATCTAATTATGGTATGTGCTGTAAGAAATATTGCACAACTGTGGGTGGTATTTTCTACGGGGACTGGATGCTAGTATGCCTATCCTGTGGGGATTTGTTCGGTGGCCGAAGAAGCTCCATCGGTGACTAAGAATCCATAGTATGAGCTGTAATGGTGTGGAGTAACTGTAACTGTAACTGTCAAGAGAGAGAAATTTTAGAGAGATAAAATTTATAATCAACACCCGATGATCGCCGATTAGTTGTTTTGTCTTTTATTTTGGTATTGGTTTTGACCTTTTGACACACTTCATACAATAGTTTGCCACTAAGTTAGCGAAAACTTGTGATCTCATCCCGTAGTTGCAACATATGAGAAAGAGGAAAGTATCTATCCAAGAATACATCTATGAGATCAACCTATTAAGTGATAGATCCCACGAGCAAATATCGTAACCATAAGACCATTTCTCCCGTCAAAGAGAATGGGAAAAGGCGTAACTGGTTCTATGTAAAATAGAGCGCACACATCAATAAAATTCTTCAAGTGTAGATTTGCGTCCTCATGTACTTGACCTCCAAAAAACCCTCTTATTTTAAGTAAATGAATAGTAACGTGAAACACTCTATTTTCTTCCATCGGTGGAATACGAATAGCACTAGCTTGGCCCGCATCTCCAAGATGATCCATATCTCCAAGCCTATCAAAAGATCCATCATTACTATCGTGTTGGCTCAAGGTATCTTGTATTCTATGATTGTCCCCTGATAAAAGATAAAAATAACAAATTATGTAACTAAAACACTACGGCTAACCTAAGGTCACTAACAACACCTCAATAGTGAAATCTATGTTTCACTCTCCAGTGACAGTGCCATTTTTTATAACGCTCAAACTTACACTCAAATTAGGTGTAAGACGGACTTTGTCAATATAATTACCCAACTAAGAGTCGGTGTTGAATCCACGAGGAGTGAAGATATAGAATTCAAAATTTACAAGTATTGGTAGTTAACTAAGTGTTAACCCGTAGTACGATATTAAATAATATTTGAAATAAAATGGGGGTTTGGTTTGAATGATGTTAAACACTACAATAATTGAACACTATCATGAGCTCCAGAGATTGCAGATTGTTACTGAATGAAAAAGAATCTTGGGGTTATGCAATTCTAGGCGGGAGTCATGCATGAGTTGACAATAATTCATACAAGTTTACTTAAGGGGTTTGGGTAGGCTAGATTTAGGGGTATTGATGTTAATCTTTTAATAAAACATCAAATCTCACAAGTGGGTTCTTTCAAACACCTCACAAGTGGATCGACTTTACTAATCCATTACCTAGATTAACATCCTTATTTCTAAGATGATGCTATAAAATAAGCTAACTCAAGCTATTGTTCTCAATTGTTGCTCACTCATATCCCATCTTTCAAGGATGATATGGGTTCAATCATCCCTCACTCATATCTCCTTTTTCAAGAATGATATGGTTTCAAAGATAATTGGGGTTTATAAACCCCAATTATCAATTAAACATGGAACAAAAGCAAACCCCATTACCAATAACTAATTAATTAGAAAAATAATCAGCACCCATATATTAATCACCAACTAATCAAGCATAACCCCAGAGATAAATTTAGCTGCTCATGAATATAAAGAGAAGATTTATACTAAGATTAGCATGTAATTCATCCATGGAAAGCAAAATGAATATAATCTCCAAACTTGAAATTTAATCAACAAGCCAAAATCTCTCTTGGAAACACACCTACATATTATTTTCACTCAATAATAGTGTATTTTGCTCTCAAAATTCAGAAACTAGTTGTTGGAAACGTAAAAAGTTTAGCATTTTATATCTTGGATTCAGCCTTGTAAATTTCTGTTGCTGCCCTTGCAAGTTTGCCTGATACTTGTGATCGCCCCCTTTGGTCGCTATCATGACCCTCGCAATCACGGTGTATCAGCTCATTATCATAGTACTTCTATTTGTTCTGCTCATTGCGATCGCGGCTCTCAGAGTGCGATAGCAATATCTGAGGGTCGTATCTTGGGGATTATCTTCAGCTTTTGTTCTTTTTGCTCACTTTTTTTTTCTTTTTTCAACTTTGTCTCAACTCTTTTTCATCATATTTTCCTGTAAGATCACAAAAACTGGACATTAGTGTATTTCATACAAGAATTAGTCTCGTATATGCAATTAAATCACCATAGTGTGCAAGAAATGAGATGTAAATGAGTGGTAACTTTGCCACTAATCAGGAAATCACCACCACAATTGATTGGGATGTACACTTTGTCGATCAAATGCTAAGGTAAGCCAGCTGGAATGGTAAAACCTTTGATGATGTTGCTTAAATATTCCTCACTTCGAGGAACTTTTAGTTGTTGTTGATAATACCTAATGTAGGCCTTATCTATGTAAACTTTGAAGAAACAGTTGGTTGTCGTGTATCTGAATTGTTGTTGTATTTGCAACTTGGCCTTCTTTCGAAGGTAGTAAAAATAACATCGATGTGTTGCACATATTATCAAACATTCAAATTACGTAATAATAAAATTAATAAATAAATATAATTAAATATAGTATCAATAGTAAGATATATGACATTTAAACCTCATCACTCCAGTAAGTTTGGTGTTGTGACATCAAATAGAATCAATTTCCTATTTTGGAATGTGCAATAACAAAGTCGACTATATCAAAACCAAGACCTGATTAGTTCACTTTGTAGTGTTCCTTATTTAATTTTATACATGATTTATATGTGTGAATGCCATGTTTTTTACAAGAAGAATTGTATAAATCAATATTTTTTAAAAAATAATTTTTGTAACTATTGGCATGAAGCTTTAAAAGCCCATCGGCAATCCATTCTGAATAAGTATTGATCAACTTTATTAGAGCCTCATCCGAGATGTTGAAATTTTCAAATGGATAATTCTTTCCTTCTTTCGAACTGACAGGCTTCACTTTTTTATCTTCTTCAGAAGCAGTTGATGGATTATCAACAGTGATAGTATGTTGTTCAGTAGTAGCTTCTACTATGACATCCACCTGGAAAGCCAAAATTGTGAATGCTAATCATAGAGATACAACAAAAAAGGATAATTCATCTATTCCAATAGATGTCTCATCTGTTGGAGGAGATCAAAATGGGTCTTGCTACTATTTTAATTTGTCCTAATAGATGACATATTTGTTGCAATAGATAGGTCATTTGTTGGAACACATTCAAACAGGAGGAAGACCTGTATGATAATTTCAAATAGATGACCCATTTGTTGCAATAGATGACTCATCTGTTGGAATAAATTAAAATAGTAGGAGGTCTTAATTTAATTTGTCCTAACAGATGAGACATTTGTTGCAGCAGATAGGTCATCTGTTGGGATAAATTAAGATAGTAGGAAGACCTATTTAATTTTATTTCAATAGATAAGACATCCATTGTCTCAGATAATGCATCTCATGCTACAAGTTAGTCATTTATTGCAATAAATGTCTATATTTGTTTGATAATTTTCAACAAACGTGTCATCTATTGAAATAAATATGTAGTTTGTTTGTTTGTTGGAATAGATGATAAATATTCACCTTTTCAGCTCATGCTGCTCTCTTGTGGCGCTTGGACATTGGTCAAAAGTGCAAGACAGAGGAGTTGTAATTTTTCCTTTTTTGATGCTTGATATTGTCGTGGAAATTGCTTTTTTTCTCCTCTTATTAGCCTTAACCTCTAATAGAGTGTATGGATCTGAAATCCTCTTTGATGAAATGACACCTTCTTAGATGTCAATTCTTTTACATCAATAGTTAATGCATTAATATCATTAATTACTCTATCATATTTCACCTTGAAGTTTTGACATTTGTATGCACAACATAAGCTAGAAGCAAGATCTCCAAAGGATTGACTACACTTTTCATGTGAGAAATTTGTAGTATGCCAATTTAAAGAAGGGGTATATTGAGCACCAAAATGAGTAAAAATAGAATGATCATAATCATACTAGTTTGTAGTTTCAAAAACTACAAGAGGAGCACCATTACGACACCACCAACAGCTCCATCACCAGTAGCACCATCAACAATAACAAGTCTACTCTCCAAAAGTATTTTTCTTGTGATGATTGTTGCTCCAACCAATTTTTTTTATTCTATCAATTATCTTAGGGTCCGATAAAGTTTGCAAAGATCGTAAAGTAAGAAAAATGACATCTGCAACTCTCGATTAATTGGAATAAGCCACGGATACACAATCTAAAATAAATCTGCACATATATTAAAATGATGATTAAATAATTTAAATAAATCATTAATTAAAATAAAAACTTAATTAGAATTAGACTTACTGCTTTCTCCGGAGGTTGAAAAGTTTACGAAATTTTACTTTTTTTTATGACTTTTGACCGACGACTATCTCATAATTCTTGAACATGAAACTTTTTCTTGGTAGTTCACTTATTGTCGGAGATAAGAAATGATTTCAAATGCCCAAGCCTATAAAATTATGCAAATAAATCAAAAACATTATTCAAGAAAAAATAAATAAATCATAATAAAAGAAATATTTACCATGAAAGTCCATGCAAAGCCATATAATTTGACTTTCTTTGGCGTTAACGGAGTCTACCAATATTTTATATTTTGAAGCTTTCATCACCCCAAAGATAGATGTTAAATGCCTCAAGATCCTCGGAGAGCTTTATTAAATCAAGTGGTATGTTGTTGTTAATGTCTCTCCCCAAAAAATATTATGTATAAACCAAACCAAGTACAACGATTGCTTGTGCTTCTTTGAAAGTCTTTTACCTTTCAACTCTTCTATCAAATTTGCATTTTTGAAGCTTGGACCAACAAGGGACAACAATTCATCACCATCACTTAACTTGACTTTGTCTTTTGGTGTAGGGGGTGCTTTTTTGGGTTAGAATAGGTATAGGTTGAGAAGGGGGATAACATTTTAGTCCAGTAACTGTGACAAACTTCTTCCAACCAAAACAAACTGACATGCCACAGTAATTTATCCACACCTCATCCATCTTATCCTTATTTTCATACATAAACCTATGCTTGAGAAGAACATATACCATGGTCATTTGGAAATGAGAATTATTGTCCTCCGACAAATCAAGATATTGCCCAATGCAGTTGTCTCTAAAATAAACATCCAATTTTTTCTCTCGAAGTATTTTTCTGAAGGTATCAAAAGATTTTTCTATGAATGACTTTACCATAAAATTACCAGTTAAATTTGTGGCACAATCGCCATGCATTCTCACAAAATAACTATAAATGCTGAAGGTTTTTGACCAACTTTTCAGAGGAAGGGTGTAATACCCCAGGAAATATTTCGTTGAAATTTTGTGTGTAAACGTGTTGGGTTCTATCTTCTAGAATGAATTATAAATTTTTCGTGTGGAATGTATTAGATTATGACACACCATTGCGTAGAGTATTGAGTAATCTTCCCAATGATATATGGATCATCCAAAACGGACACTCGAATGACGAGTTATGAACATTTCGATCGAACCGTGAATAGTAGTGCATAGTAAAACATGCAGGAAAAAGTACTGAGGTCTGACGTATTTTTGCTTCAAATTTAAATGATCATAACTCCTTATACATAATAATCTTGGTGATTTACTATATATCAACGAAAATCTCTACGAGTCCTCTTTCCAATGAAATTGTTTCATCTAATTTGTCTATTGGAGCAAAAAGTTATGGTCGATCTACTTCAGCCTATCAAAAGTAAATTTTTGGGTCAACTTAAAACGATCATAACTCCTCGTACACAATGATCTGGGTGAGATACTATATATAGCGGAAAGATATGAGAGTCCTCTTTCTAATGAAATTAGTTTCATCCAACTTGGATAAAGGAGTAAAACATTATGGTTGATCTACTTCAGACTATCAAAAAAGTCCATCAAAGGACAGATTCGAGAATTATTTGATTTTTAGGGGCGTTTTGGCCATTTTGCCTCACCCAAAATCCATTCAAACCCTATATTAAAGCCTATTAGAAGCATTATATGTTATATTTCATCAAATTTTCTTAAAAAAAACCCTAAGCTCCTACATCCAACTTCAAGAACCTCCAAAGTTCACCATTAATTCTGCAAATTTATTCAAGATTCCAAGTTCCTAGTTCAAGAACTCCAAGAACCATCATTCAAAGGCACGATTAACATCTCAAAAACGAGTATCGATCTAAAGTTCATCATTCAAGGTATGTGGAGTTTTTCAACAAGAACTCTCTTTCGTTCTTGTGCCCAAAAGTAATTTTTTTTACAAAGGCATGATTTTTATTTGATTTTTACGAATTTGAAGCATGAACCTATATCTTATGATGATTATTATGAAATCTTGATGTTTATGATTTTGAAAGATGAATTTACATGTGTGGAGATATAAAGCATGAATCTTGAACGATATTTATCATGATTTTGATATTTGGATCGTGAATCCCCATTGGAAATTGTGTTTTTTTTTAGAAAGTGTGTGTTATAAGCACGTTGATGTTGAATAGTTGAGATATTTTGAATGATTTGACCTTTTGGTCTTAATAGAGTTGTTTTGAACTCGGGTGTGAAAGAAATCCACAATGTGGTTGATTTTGATAGATGGGAAGCATGATGGCTCCCGATGTATATTTATATATTGCTGAAATTATTTTATTGTGGATTGTCTTTGCAATGATCTGAGCTAAGTCCGGGAGAAATCTTTAGCATCGAGTGGGAGGTATAAAGCGACCTTACTTTCCTAAAACTACGTGCCCCCGTAGGAGTGAGCCTGAGGCTGATTTATATAGTGATCACTAGTTTGTGTGGATTTGATATTGATAGTCCTACTCCGATGGCAAGGATAGGATAGCTCTCCCCAATGTGGGTTATACGTTGGACTCCATGTAGCTCACATGGTTTATGTCGGTTATAGGATCTCCCAGTGTGTGTGTGTTTCCTTGTGTCTATGGTGAATGGTGAAGTGATTTGAAAGTAAAATTGTGAAATTTATTCTTTCAAAAGATTTAAATGATATTTACATTATGAGAATTGATATTCTTGATGAACTGAAAGTGATTGACAAATTATATGATGACTCACATATGTTATTGTATTTATTTCATCCTCTCATGATTATGATGATTTTCTTCGGGCTATGTGAGTCTTTCATAATCCTTCATATTTCTTATAAATATTTATGATGATGATGTTTATGTAATGGCATACACCCCCATATACTCAATTTCTTTCTATGGTACTGACCCACATCTTCGGATGTGGGCAGTATTTTCTTGAAATATTGGTTCAGGTGCTCAGTTTCAGGTTCGACAGTGATTCTTCGGGCATGCTGTTCTACATTCTCTGTTGTGGTGAGTCCTCATGTTTTGAGGACGTGATGTCTGATGTTGGTTTCATGGAATTATTTACATTTGATAACTGAGTATGAGTCAGTTGGGGCATGTCTCAATGGCTCATGGGTTTTATTGATTTTTTTAGAGGCTTGTTAGGCTAGTATAGATGTTGGGAGTTGACTAATAAGTCATATTTTGTTATCTTTCTGAAATTCTTTTATTCTTGAATGATGATTACTCTGTTGATATTTGAGGGTTATTTATGGAAACCCCGTTGATTTGTGTTGAACTGAATAAAATGGCTCAAAGGGTTAGCTTGGGGCTACTCGTAGCCTCAAGCACCGTGTGACGCTCTGGGTCCTGTTTTCTGGGGCGTTACAAACTTGGTATCAGAGCCTAAGGTTTTAAGGTGTCCTAGGAAGTCTGACAAGTCATGTTAAGTAGAGTCTTGATCATCGGTGTGTAGCACGCACATCTATAAGCAAGAGGCTACAAGACGTTTTAGGAAAAAGTGTGATTCTTTCTTTCAGAAGTCTATCGTGCTTAAAGTGTCTCTCTCTGCTATTGATTCGTGCTCTTCTCTTTCAAAAATATGCCTCCACATTGAGCGAGAAGAAATAATGATGGTTAGCAACCTCAACCCGCTGACCCATTGAATGAAAACGTGTCTCATGCTGAATTTTGGGCAGCCTTTCAGGCGCTGGCCTAAGCTGTCACTACAAATGTTTAGGCCAACCCGGCCCCGGCTCTACAGCAGTAGGGAGGTGATTCAGCTGCTGCTAGGATCCGTGACTTCATGCATATGAATTCGCTTAAATTTTATGGGTCCAAGTCTGATGAGGATCCACGATTGTTTTTAGAGGAGGTGCGGAAGATTACTCAGGTGATGTATATATCTGAGGAACATAGTGTGGAGTTGGCTTCGTATAGGTTGAAAGACCTTGCTTATGACTGGGTTATTTCTTGGAGGAAAGGTAGAGGTGAGGGAGCTATTCCTACAACTTGGCAAGAGCTCCAGGATGTATTCCTGGATTAGTTTTTCCCTTTAGAGATGAGGGAGGCAAAGGTGGAAGAGTTTATGAACCTACGACAGGGCTCTATGATTGTTAGGGAGTACTGTCTAAAGTTCAATCAGTTGGCCAAGTATGCTCCTAACTTAGTGGATGATAATCGGGCTAGTATGAGTAAGTTTGTGACTGGAGTGTCTATTTATGTGTTTAAAGAGTGTAGGTCTGCTATGCTGAATAGTGAGATAAATCTTTCTAGGCTGATAACTCATGCCCAATAGATTGAGGCAGACAAGATTAAGGAGAGAGATAGAATGAGAGAAAATAAGAGAGCTAGGTTCGAGCAGCACGGACAGGGTCAGACTACATCACAGAGAAGGAGTCGCCCTCAGTATCAGGATCGTTCGTCTATGCCAGCACCGTCATCTGCTAGTGCTCCCGTGCCTAGAGGTAGGCAGGAGCAAGGTAGCAGGTCATAAGCATCCAGGTCCCAGTACAGTATTGGCAGTAAGCCAAATCATCCCCTGTGTCCTAGGTGTGGTAGGGCTCATTCGGGTGAGTGTTGGGGTGAGAAGAGGGGTTGTTTCCGGTGTAGTGACATGGGTCACAGAGTTAGAAATTGTCTACAGGATGGACAAGGGCATCGTGACTATCGCCCTCAGACCCAGACTCAGACTGTTAGTGCCCCAGTTCCAGCAACTCGCCCAGCCACAGCTCAGGGCGCCTTTTCTAACAATGCTGGCGAGCAGCACCGGAATAGATTCTATGCTTCACCGTCTCACCAGGAATAGGAGAACTCTCCTGATGTTGTTACTGGTATGCTTCGTATATTTCAGTTTGATGTGTATGCTTTGTTGGATCATGGATCCAGTTTCTCATATGTTACACCTTTGATTGTTGTGAATTTGAAATGAGTCCTGAGATTATTCCTGAGCCTATCCTAGTTTCTACCTCAGTGGGTGATTCGATTATTGCCCAGAAAGTGTATAAAAAGTATCCTGTTATCGTTCTTCATAGAGTCTTGTTGGCTGATCTGATTGAGTTAGACATGGTAGATTTTGATGTGATTCTGGGTATGGACTAGCTGTATTCTTCTTATGCCTCTATTGATTGTCAGACCCGAATGGTCAAGTTTCAGTTTCCTGGTGCATCCGTGTTTGATTGGTCTAGGAATTCTGTGTCACCCAAGAGTCATTTTATCTCTTATCTCAAAGCTAGAAAACTTATTTTCAAGGGATGTATTTACCATTTGGTTAGAGTCAAAGACACTAAGTCTGAGACTCTAACTCTCCAGTCTGTTAATGTCGTTAATGAGTTTTCTGATGTCTTTCTGGATGATCTCCCAGGGATACCTCCTGATAGAGAGATAGAGTTTGGGATTGATCTTCTTCCCAATACTCAGCCCATTTTCATTCCTCCTTACCGTATGGTCCCTGCAGAACTTAAGAAGTTGAAAGAGCAACTCAAAGATCTACTAGATAAGGGTTTTATAAGGCCCAGTGTTTCTCCTTGGGGTGCTCCTGTGTTGTTTGTAAGAAAGAAAGATAGCTCTTTCTGTATGTGCATTGATTACCGCCAACTGAATAAAGTCACCATAAAAAATAAGTACCCCCTTTCGAGAATAGATGATTTGTTTGACCAATTGTAAGGTGCAAGTTATTTCTCAAAGATAGACCTTCGTTCCGGTTATCATCAACTCAAAGTTAGGGACTGTGACATCCCAAAAACCACTTTTCGAACTCGTTATGGCCATTTTGAGTTTTTTGTTATGTCTTTCGGGTTAACTAATGCCCTAGCAGCTTTCATGGACCTCATGAATTGAGTGTCCAGACCATATCTTGATATGTTTGTCATAGTGTTCATTGATGATATACTGGTGTACTCCCGTAGTGAGGATGAATATTCTAATCATCTCTGAACTGTCTTGCAAACCCTTAGAGATCACAACTTGTTTGCCAAGTTCAGTAAGTGTGAGTTTTGGTTAAGTTCAGTTGCTTTTTGGGGCCATATCATTTCTTCCGAGCGTATTAGAGTTGATCCCCAAAAGACCAAAGCTGTTAGAAATTAGCCTAGACCTATTTCTCTGACTGATATTCGAAGTTTCTTGGGTTTATCTGGATATTACCGCCATTTAGTTGAGGGTTTCTCCTCTATAGCATCTCCTATGACTCGGTTGACCCAAAAGAAAGCGAAGTTCTTGTGGTCCGAATCTTGTAAGAAGAGTTTTCAGGAGTTGAAGACTCGACTCACTTCAGCCCCTGTTTTGACTTTGCCTGATGGTGTTGATGGTTTTGTGGTGTATTATGATGCTTTGAGAGTTGGGTTGGGTTTTGTATTGATGTAGAAGGGTAAGGTGATAGCTTATGCTTCTAGACAGTTGAAACCCCATGAGAAAAATTACCCCACCCATGACCTTGAGTTGGCTGCTGTTGTGTTTTCTTTGAAAATCTGGAGACACTATTTGTATGGTGTCCATGTTGATGTTTTCACTGATCATAAGAGTCTGCAGTTGTATTTACCCAGAGAGAATTGAATCTTAGGCAGAGATGATGGTTAGAATTTTCAAAGGACTATGATATGAGTGTGTTGTACCATTCGGGCAAGGCCAATGTTGTGGCGGATGCCCTAAGTAGAGTGTCCATAGGTAGTTTTTCGCATGTGGTAGAAGGTAAGAAAGAGTTGGCTCGTGATGTACATCGTTTGGCTAGATTGGGGGTTAGGTTGTTTAACTCTGCTGAAGGTAGTATAGGGGTTCAGAGTAGTTCTGAATCCTCCTCGATTTTGAAAGTGAAGGAAAAGCAATACTTAGATGCTAGTTTGGTCAGATTGAAGGAGTCAGTCAAGGACCAAAAAGTAAAGGTTTTCTCCCAAGGTGGAGATGGTGTGTTAAGATTGTAGGGTAGATTGTGTGTCCCAAATATTGATGATCTGAGACAGAGGATTATGGCTTAAGCGCACGAAGTGCGATATTCTATTTATCCTGGTGCCACTAAGATGTACCGAGACTTGTGGGAAATCTATTGGTGGAGTGGTATGAAGAAAGATATAGTAGCATTTATAGCTAAGTGTGCAACATGACAACAGGTTAACGTTGAACACCAAAGACCTGGTGGTATGATGCAAGAGTTTAGTAGTCCCACCTAGAAGTGGGAAGAGATAAATATGGACTTCGTGATTGGTTTACCTCCTTTCCAATGCCATCATGATTCCATTTGGGTTGTGGTTGATGGGTTGACTAAGTCTGCTCATTTCTTGCCTGTTCATACTTCATATATTGTTGAGGATTACGCTAGATTGTATATTTGAGAGCTAGTCAGACTGCATGGAGTTCCCTTGTCTATCATTTCGGATAGGGGTACTTAGTTCACTTTGCAATTTTGGAAAGCTTTTCAGAAAGGTCTTGGTACCCAAGTGCTTTTGAGTTCTGCTTTTCATCCTCAGACCAATGGTCAGGCTGAGCGGACCATCCAGACCTTAGAGGATATGTTGAGAGCTTGTGCACTTGACTTTAAGAGAAGTTCGGATGATCACTTACCATTGATAGAATTTGCTTATAGAAACAACTTTTACTTTAGTATTGGCATGGCTCCGTTTGAAGTCTTGTATGGGAGGAAGTGTAGATCACCCATAGGTTGGTTCGAGGTGGGTGAAGCAGCTGTGAGTGGTCCTGATTTGGTATTTGAGGCTATGGAAAAAGTTAAGTTGATTAGGGGAAGGTTGAAAATTGCGCAGAGTCGTCAGAAGTCATATGCGGATGTTAGAAGGAGAGACCTTGAGTTTGAAGTTAGTGACCTAGTATATCTGAAAATTTCACCCATGAGGGGGGTGAAGAGATTCAAAAAGAAGAGGAAGCTTAGTCCCCTTTATGTTAGTCCTTACAAAATTCTTAGCCGTGTTGGTAAGGTAGCTTATGAGGTCGAGTTGCCTTCCGAGTTGTCCTCTGTTCATCCAATATTCCATGTCTCCATGCTTAGAAAGCATATTAGCGATGTTGTGGTAGTGGATTCCTCTGTGAGTGCTGACATTCAAGAAAATCTTTCTTTTGATGAGATTCCTGTTGATATTCTTGATTTCAGTGTCCGAAGACTAAGGAACAAAGAAGTTCCTTTTGTCAAGGTGTTGTGGTAAAATCAATCTGTTGAGGGTGCAACTTGAGAAGCTGAGGCGGATATGCGATCCAAGTACCCACACCTATTTTCCACGAACTCCGATCAAGCTGAAGGTACCGTTCTTTCTTAAATCATTCACTTTTGATAAAAGTTGCAGCAGTTCAGCAGTCATTTATTATGTGTTCAGCTGTAGTTTCTTGAATTTATGCATTCTATGCTGCATTCGGAGTAAGAAACGATGTGGTGATGAGTCTAACGAATGGTTTCAGCTATATGCTTTATTCCCTACCTAATCTTGGCATGTCTAGTGTCATTCGAGGATGAATTTTTCCAAAGGGGGATGATGTAATACCCCGAGAAATTTTTCGTTGAAATCTTGTACATAAACGTATTGGGTTCTATCTTCTAGAATAAATTATAAATTGTTCGTGCAGAATGTCTTAGATTATGACCCACCATTACGTAGAGTATCGAATAATCTTTCCAATGATATGTGGATCATCCAAAACAGACACCCGAGCGACGAGTTATGAACATTCCGATCGAACCGTGAATAGTAGTGAATAGTAAAACGTGCAGAAAAAAGTACTGAGGCCTGATGTATTTTTTCTTCAACTTTAAATGATCATAACTCCTTGTACATAATGGTCTTGGTGATCTACTATATATCAACGGAACAATGAAATTGGTTTCATCCAATTTGTCTATTGGAGCAAAAAGTTATGGTCGATCTACTTCAGCCTATCAAAAGTAAATTTTTGGGTCAACTTCAAACAATCATAACTCCTCGTACACAATGATCTGGGTGAGATACTATATATAACGGAAAGATATGAGAGTCCTCTTTCTAATGAAATTAGTTTCATCCAACTTGGATATAGGAGTAAAACATTATGGTTGATCTACTTCAGACTATCAAAAAAGTCCACCAAAGGACAGATTCGAGAATTATTTGATTTTTAGGGGCGTTTTGGCCATTTTTCCTCACCCAAAATCCATCCAAACCCTATATTAAAGCCTATTAGAATCATTATATGTTACATTTCATCAAATTCCCTTAAAAAAAACCCTAAGCTCCTACATCCAACTTCAAGAACCTCCAAAGTTCACCATTAATTCTGCAAATTTATTCAAGATTCCAAGTTCCTAGTTCAATAACTCCAAGAACCATCATTCAAAGGCACGATTAACATCTCAAAAATGAGTATCGATCTAAAGTTAATCATTCAAGGTATATGGTGTTTTTCAACAAGGACTCTCTTTCGTTCTTGTGCCCAAAAGTAATTTTCTTTACAAAGGCATGATTTTTATTTGATTTTTATGAATTTAAAGCATGAACCCATATCATATGATGATTATTATGAAATCTTGATGTTTATGATTTTGAAAGATGAATTTACATGTGTGGAGATATAAAGCATGAATCTTGAACGATATTTATCATGATTTTGATATTTGGGTCGTGAATCCCCATTGGAAATTGTGTTTTTTCTAGAAAGTGTGTGTTATAAGCACGTTAATGTTGAATAGTTGAGATATTTTGAATGATTTGACCTTTTGGTCTTAATAGAGTTGTTTTGAACTCGAGTGTGAAAGAAATCCACAATGTGGTTGATTTTGATAGATGGGAAGCATGATGGCTCCCGATGTATATTTATATATTACTGAAATTATTTTGTTGTGGATTTTCTATGAAATTATCTGAGCTAAGTCTGGGAGAAATCTTTAGCACCGAGTGGGAGGTATAAAGCGACCTTACTTCCCTAGAACTACGTGCTCCCATAGGAGTGAGCCTGAGACTGATTTATATAGTGATCACTAATTTGTGTGGATTTGATATCGATAGTCCTACTCCGATGGCAAGGATAGGACGGCTCTCCCCAACGTGGGTTATACGTTGGACTCCATATAGCTCACATGGTTTATGTCGGTTATAGGATCTCCCAGTGTGTGTGTGTTTCCTTATGTCTATGGTGAATGGTGAAGTGATTTGAAAGTGGAATTATGAAAGTTATTCTTTTAGAAGATTTAAATGATATTTACATTATGAGAATTGGTATTCTTGATGAACTGAAAGTGATTGACAAATTATATGATGACTCACATGTTATTGTACTTTTTTCATCCTCTTATGATTATGATGATTTTCTTCGGGCTATGTGGGTCTTTCATACATCTTGCATATTTCTTATAAATATTTATGATGATGATGTTTGTACAACTGCACACACCCCCATATACTCGGTTCCTTTCCATGGTACTGACCCACATCTTCGGATGTGGGCTGCATTTTCTCAAAATGTAGGTTCAGGTGCTCAGTTCCAGGTTTGACAGTGATTTTTCAGGCACACTGTTCTACATCCTCTGTTGTGGTGAGTCCTCATGTTCCGAGGACGTGATGTTTGATGTTGGTTTCACAGCATTGTTTACATTTGATAACTGAATATAAGTCAGTTGGGGCATGTTTTAATGGCTCGCGGGTTTTATTAATTTTCTTAGAGGCTTGTTAGACTGGTATAGATGTTGGGAGTTGACTAACAAGTCGTATTTTGTTATCTTTCTGAAATTCTTTTATTCTTGAATGATGATTACTCTATTGATATTTGAGGGTTATTTATGGAAACCCCGTTGATTTGTGTTGAACTGAATGAAAATGGCTCAAAGGGTTAGCTTGGGGCTACTCGTAGCCTCAAGCATCGTGTGACGCTCTGGGACCCGTTTTTCGGGGCGTTAAAAGGGCTATGACTTTTTGAAATAAATTCAACATCTCTTTTGAAACTTACCTCTTCCCCGTGTTCATTTTCTTCTGCTTCTGATTGAGACATCGCTTGTAGAATAAGCTCATAGACTGGTGGATGTAGCCTAGCTAGGTCACTTATTCCATTACTTGGACTTCATTTGCTTTCTTTTCTTTTTGGAGCCATATTATCTAAACATAAGAGGAAGATAAAAAAAGATTATAATTGATTAATGCATCATCAAAAAAAATGATAACAATAAATCTAACGAGTACAACATAATAAAATAATAGTTCTAACAGATAACTCATATGTTGCAACAGATGAGTGATCTAATGGAAACAATAAAAATAATTTCAATACTATTGTGATTTCTTCCAACAGATCACTCATTTGTTGAAACATATGACTGATCTGTTCTAGCATATCATTCATCTGTTCAAATAGATAAGTGATCTATTGAGAGAAATCAAACAGTTAATATCATTTAGATTTCTTCCAGCAGATGGGTCATCTGTTGTAAAAGATGACCTATCTGTTTGTAGAAATTAATCTTGAAAATATCAATCGTTCGAATTGCTATTAGGATTTCATCCAACAGTTGAACCATCTATTCCAACAAATGATTCATCTGTTGAAAAAAAATGACATGTAGCAAGATTTATTCAATAGAACAATAACAATATCACTATTTATCAATACACTATTTTTACCAAGATCAATAACAAGCCAAAAACAACAAAGCAACTCATCACACTAACACAACACCCCCCCAAGAACTTCAACATTTACCAAACAACACCAACATTGTACAAACACAAACAACAAAACACTTTAAAAAATACAACAAACACCAACAAATAAAAAAAAATAGTTGTTTGTTAGATTTGATCACAATAGATGTCTCTGAAAAAATTTAAAATTCAACTCTCACTATTTTTACAACAATGTTCGACAACAATAACTACAGTAACAATAAAAAATCATATTTCACTCTGGAAAGAGAAGAGAAAAAGAACCATAAATTAGAATTTTCTTAAGTCTCCATTTCAAATTCAAGTAACAATTATTGAAATTGTTAACCCATACTAGAAAAGAAGTTAACTCAAGTTCCTGTATTTCTTTATAACAAAAAAGATCTAATTTTTTATCTATGAAAGTTAAAAAGGGATGATGAACTACTCAAATTTGTTATTGCTGGAGAACGTTGTCACGCCAATTGATGGTTGAAAGTAAAAAACTAACTCAAAACTATTTATTGTCAGAGGTTGAAGTCATCGGAAATTGAAGAGATAAATTTGTAGAACTGTTGGTTGGAAAAAGTTTGAGAGAAACTGTCGAGAAAAGGGAGAGAGACAGTTGATTTGAAAGGGAAAGAGATATGTATTGATATGTATTTTTGAAAAGATTTAAAAAATTTAAAAATATTAATTAACTCTACAATTAGCTTAATTAAATTTTTAAATTATATTTGACCCTTTAAATGATTTAATGTCACCCATACACCTTTCATTCAATTTTCTCTAACAGGCTGTTTGGATTGTGGTTTCTCATGATATGGTATGGTATGGTTAATAACAGTACCATGTTTGTTTTGATGGTTTCTCAAAATATATGGTATGGTTTAACTTCATGGTTAGGGTACCATGAAAACTCTCACTTTTTTGAACCACCAATTTAGTGGTATCCCATGGTTTAATTATTTTTTCCCAGTTATACCCTTATATAATATTATCTGATCCTATTTTACCCTTTACCCTATATTACTTTTAACCCTATTATATATTTATTTTCACGCTTTTCTGCTCACAATCTCTCTTATCTTCTACGTTCTTCAGCCTACTTCTTCTTCTTCTTCTTCCATGCTCGCACAATCTCTCTTCTCTTCTATGTTATTTAGCCTCATATTTTTTCTTCTACGCTCGTTCTCTCAGGTATGTTTTTTAAACTTAACTACTTATTGTTTTCACATTAAATTTATCATATTTACCTATCAAAGATGTTGTTGAGTTAAGATTGGTGTTTGGAAAACAACACATACAAGTTGCATATAATTAGAATTGCATTAGCTATGTAATTGGAAAATAAAGAATGACAATCTCAAAGCTTCTGCTTTGGATTAATGATGGGATTGAGTTGAGGCACCCTTACATTCTTTTAATGTTAGGACAAACATCAAAAAGTCCCAATAAAACCTTATACTTTAATTTTGAAAACAAATTAAGACATGAAAAGATAATTTTATAGGATTGCAGTAATGGAGTTATGGCAATTTAATAAAATAGAAACACATTGAGCTTAAGTAATATGCCGTTATTGATAGCATAATTAAGTAGATTTGCTAAAAAAAAACAATAAAGTAATATTTTGTTTTCTAAAAGAGGAGAGTAGAAAACATTGAGATAAAAAAGCAAATATATGGACATAAAATAGAAATTAATTGATTGAACAGAGGGAGATCACCCATATCCCAGTCAAAATCTTGGATCAGTTGCTTCAAAATAAGGGAATTTCATATTTAGAGTAAAGGTATACAATTGTGCTTCTCATATAGATTTTTGAATTATCCCACCTGAACTTTGTAACTGAAGAGTATTATTTAAAGCAGTTCCTATAATTCATCCTGGATAGTAAATAAGGCATCGTTTCATAGCTAGTTATGAAAAATATTATCCGTGTATTAGATTTTGAATAAATAGTACCATGTTGATAGTTGAAAAATATTATTCATGTATTAGATTCTGAATATATTCATGTATTCATGTATGAAAAATACATGTATATTGTTTATAAATTTGTAATCTCATAGCTAATTTTTATTCAAATATATTTGTGTATGTATGTTGTTTAATTGGTTGATGCATCCTTATTTTATTATAGATGATTGATCAGAATAATTAAGATAATAGTGACAAATTGAGACAAGTTAGCTCATTAGCTTCATATGTTGTTGTTCAAGTAGTTATTTGATTTTAGACGTATGTTTATGAAATCAAAAATGATCAATGTACGATCACACATGATATACGGCTTGAAAGAGAGAAATTTAGAGATGAATTATTCAGCCATCTATTTTTGACTGAACTTTCTCATAGTATATTAAGAATGACCCCTTTATCTTTTACTGGTCTGTGTGAGATTTTAGTTAGAGATGGAGGTCTTAGACCAACACTTCAAGTTAAAGTTGAAGAACAAGTTGCAAAAACACTTTACTTGTTGGCATATAATGTGACAGATCGCGAGCTATCTTTCATCTTTCGATGGTCCGAAGAGTCTGTCAGTCGTCATTTTCATGTTGTCCTCAGAGCTATCTTGGGATTATATGAAAAATTTATTAAACAACCTGATGGTTCCCATGTTCCTTTTGAAATTTCTAGCAATCAAATATTCTACCTATATTTTAAGGTAAACACAATTTAACATTATTTAAATTTAATCTAATATAGAGAATATTTACATTATTAGGTGATATTATAATATCAGGATTGTATTGGTGCAATTGATGAAACACATATACGTCAAGTTTCACAACATGAAGCACCAAAATATCATGGGAGGAAAGATTATCCAACTCAAAATGTACTAGCTGCATGTACATTTGATTTAAATTCATATATGTGTTAGCTGGGTGGGAGGTACAGAGTCTGATTCAAGAATCATGAAAGACGCACTAAATAGCCAAGATTCACTAAAAATTCCAGAAGGTAAAATATTATATATATTTATCTAGATTTAGGTATATATGATTAGTATATAATTGAATCTTTTCCTTTTTATGTTAAGGAAAATTCTACCTTATTGATGCTAGACTCATGTTGAGAAGCGGGCTTATTACAATCTATCGGGGGGAGCGATATCACTTGAAAGAGTATTCATCAAGAAATCCACCCAAAATTCTCATGAATTATTTAATTTGTGATATGCTTCTTTGTGTAATGCTATAGAACGAGCATTTATAGTTCTTAAAAAGAGATTCCCCATAATTTCTAGCTCAACTGAATCATCGTACGAAATTGAAACCCAAAATTTGATTATATTTGCATGTTGTGTCTTGCATAACTATTTAAGAGGTGTTGATCCAAATGATAAGTTACTCGATCAAGTTGATGCAGAGCTTATGAATGATAACACCGTGCATGAAGAACCTCCTAATTCTAGGGAGAGTAATGAACAATTTGGAAGGGGGAATTGATTCGAGATGGCATAGCAGCTGCCATGTGGACTAATTATCAAGATTAGTTTTCTAGAAAAAAACTCAACTGATTATTTGTGTCGCATTTTTTTAGTTGATGTTATTTACTAGTAATTTCATGATGCTATTGCTTTTACTAAAAACATTATGTATAGTTGATTTACTTTATATTAAATTTTTATCAATTTTTATGTGTGACAATATTTTTTTAAAATTTTATGAATATTTATCTTAATTCTGTAGTGGTTGATATGGCGAAAAAGGCAAAAGAATTCACTTCAAGTTATCTAAACATACAAGATAATTCTGTATGTAATTGGACAAATGCGATAAATGACACATTAGTTGATGCCTACTGTCACGAGGATGCAATTGGAAATAGGATTGGAGGAACTTTTACTACGCACGTAATGGATAACATTGTGAAGGAGCTACAATCCAAATTTTTGGATAGGGTTATTAACAAGGAAAAAAATCATAATCGGATGAAAGCAATCAAAAGGCAATTCACCAAGTATAATGATATATTTCATCAGTCGGGAATAAGCGTATTTCCATGGGATCCTATCACGCATAAGTGGGATGCTAAACCTAAAGTATGGGATCAACTAATTCAGGTAAATTTACATCTATCATGAATAAATATGTTATATTTATAGTCATAACTGAATTTTTATT
>NW_025859041.1:706177-712911 GCF_002878395.1 Capsicum annuum
AAGTGATTTTATTTCACCATGATCGATGAAGACCATTGCATCTATGTGTTAACTCACGATCCGTTTTCTTGGTATCAAAGCCATGTTGGCAGATTACTTGTTTAGCATGAGCAGCTAAACAAATAATCTGTCTAGAGCATGAGCTAAATTTATATGTTAACGAACATATTATTTTAATCTATATGCTTTACCTAAATATTTAATTATGTTGTTATATCTTGTCTTATAATGGGGTTTTAATGCAAGTTCGGGGTTTCTATGTACTGTTTAAGTGTTTAACAGAATCGATTAATCTCCGGTGAGGACGTTGGTCAGCCTGAAAAAGTAGGTCGTTAAGCTTAGGAGCAGCGTGTTAGACCTTGATTGGTGGTCCCGTCACTGAGAAAACACTTAAGTAGTCCTTAGAGTAATGCCATTAAAACTTGTTAAGATCCTATAAGCCATAGATCTACCTGCATAATTGTATTTAGTCATTGCATATTTGATTATTGTAATATGTCTCTTTGCATATATATTTACTCTGTTAGTCTCTAGACAGTTTTGTTTAATCATGCATAGTCATGTTAAAAATACTGTTAACCTTTCTTCTTCGGCAACTCCGATTGCCACTATTGAAAATGATCTTCAAAATTGGAGTATTCCAGAAGAATCTTTCAATACTATTTACCAAATAGGAAAATTTAGTTTTTTGAAAAAACATAACATCAAGACCTCTGAGTCTACTGTAGCCATTAATAATTCTTTAGAAATTATTCAATTGTTCAACGAGTTAGATATAAATAGATTTAAAAATCAGTTTAATTATCTTCATGTTGGACTTGTACAGGTAGCTATTAAGCCCCTCTTCCGACAAGGATTAGACATCCCTGTCTGTGCTATCCTAAGAGATGCTCGTCTATTAAATTTCGACGACTCACTCTTAGGGGTGATCCAAAGTAACCTCGCCGACGGCCCGGTTTACTTTAACTGCTACCCAAATTTCTCGGTCGATATCAATGATCCTAACATCATGGACGTTTTAACATTAAATGTTAAAACGAAAAACATGAACAGTAAGGACAACACCCGAGAAATAGCGATCATATACCGTGTATATTATCGCCTCATGGGTACTACCCTAGCTCCAAGAGCTAGATTCACGAGCCCTAAAGGGGTTACCACCCTAATGGAAGCTAACAAAGACCGTAGCACAGTCTTTGTTCCAAAGGCTCTAGTGTGGGATGATATCCTACGTAGTAATGAATGGCACTTTGAGGCCATCACCCAGCCTATTCGGAGTTACTCAGAAAGATCTCGGATCGAACGAGTAATTCAACACCCAGATGGATCTATAGATCTAAAATTCTTGGGAGTCGATCCTTCTCGACTCTCTTCATCTCGACGATCCGTCTCCTCAGGTGCTTCTTCCTCTAAAAAGGAATGAGAACCCGATGACCACGACGGCCCCAATGATAAGGGAAAGATTAGAGGAGTAGACTACTCTGGTCCTATCCCTAAGGTCTATTACCAAAATACTAAGGTCAAAGAACCTGAGAATCTTTACGAACCAGGAAGCCCTTCGGCCTCCGAAATGGCTCCCCCTCAACAGACTCGGCGTGACCCTAGTCTTTTCGTCATCCGATCAGATAATGACGAATATGTCCCGGATCTTCAGGCCTTAAAAGTCAGATGGAACGATCCAAAAGACACTCTCAAAAGGAGATGGTACGGAAGTACTTATTCTCCAGAACAACAAAAGGAGTTTGGTCGACTATGGATAGCCGACATGAAAAGACTCCGATGCGATTTGGAATTCTTCTTCTGGTTTGAGAAAACTGGAAGAATAGAAAACCAAACTGACTCTCTCAACGTTATCGTTACCAAATGGTACACTCAACGAAATACTGTGGTAGAATCCACCACTCCTCCTCTAGAAGGACTCAACATTCCTTACTCAAATGAAGTCATTAAGGCTTCTCCTTTCAAAACCAAATCTGAAAGAGGTACCATGACACCTCAATGCAAAGATCTTGATAGAATAATTGAACAGAACAATTATACTAATCAAGTTCTTCACACCATTTCCCAACAGATAGAGGACACCAAGAGTTCTCCTCTTTCTGCACCTTTACCAGCTAAGAGCACTCCAAGCCCTACACCTCTTTCAAACCCTATCTTCAAACTCCCTGAGTTTCACAAGGATAAATTTCCTGACCTAAATGACGATTTTAAATTGTCTAAGCAAATACTGGAAAAAATCAATTCCAAACTTACCAAGTTCAAGATATCTCAAGAGCCCTCTAGCTCCAAAGACGCTTCGAAAGATAAGAGCTCTCTTTCTAAGCTATCTAGTGAAAGGTTTTCCACTAGAAAAAACTTTTATCGAAAACCTTCTCCTCCGGATGTCCAGTTCGAGGAAAATCCTTACCTCTCCACATCCAATCATGATGGACGAGGTATTACTGAATGGAATATTGATGGTCTGGCCGAACACCAGATCTACAATAAACTCCATGAGATAGCTGTGGCCATCACAGCATATAAAATCAAAGGTTCCTCTGACAAAGGAGCCGCCACCATGGTTGTCTCGGGATTTACCGGTATGCTCAAACATTGGTGGGATAACTATGTCTCAGAAGATGAGAAAAACCTCATCTACAACGCCACGGTCCTCGAGCAAGTGGCTAGAACTGTAAATGGTCAAGAAACTCTTGTCCAAGAAGCACAGGAAGATGCCTGTGCAACCCTTCTCTACCATATAGCTAGACACTTTGTTGGAGAGCCTAAACTCTTCCAAGATAGAAGTTTAGAGATCCTTAATAATTTGCGGTGCAAAAATCTTGCAGACTTTCGATGGTATAAAGATACCTTCCTAATCAAAGTCATGATCCGACCTGACTGTAATAATGATTTCTGGAAAGAAAGATTTATCAGCGGTCTTCCTCCATTATTCGCAGACAAAGTCCGAACGAAACTTAAGGATAGATTTGAAGGTCAAATTCCTTACAATGTCCTTACTTATGGAGACTTAGTAAGTTTCATCACTACTACGGGTATAGAACTCTGTACAGACCTTAAGCTTAAACAACAACTTAAGCAAAACCACAAATACGGTCTGACAACCTTCTGCCAAGATTACGACTTCACTGACCTCCATGATAGCAAGAGGCATAAAAGAACGCCTCCAAAACGTCATAAAAAGCCTTACCCAAAACGAAAGAATTCCTATAAGGAATCAGGTTCCTATAAGGAGTCAAATAAACCTCGCCGAAAAACCAGGCGCAAGTCTTTCTCAAAATCCAAAGACACCTGCTGGACTTGCGGCAAATCTGGCCATAGGGCGAAAGATTGCACATCAGGTAAAAAGAAGAAGATTAATCTTCTTGAACTGCCTGACGACACCAAAGAAAAACTCTTCTCTATAATGGAAGAACCCTCTGACGAATCAGATTCTTATTCCTCTTCAGGGGAAGACTATAGCGACGAAGATTACATCAACACCGCATATGAGTCAGACAGCTCTCAATCCGGGCAAGAGTGCGAGTGCAATGGCACATTCTGTACTTGTTCTAGAAAAATTATAAATGTCATTACAGACAAACCCAAAGAAATCTTGTTCGACATCATCGAACACATTGACGACGACGAGCTTCGAAGTAAGTACCTCCAAGAGCTCAAGCGCCTAGTTCTTTCTTCCGATGAAAGCACCTCTAAACCAAAACCGATTATTCAACCTTTCTCTATGACCAGAGTTATGGCAAAATTCAATCCTCCTTCAGAACCTACTGTAGCCGATTTAAAGGGCGAAATCTCCACTCTGAAGGGAGAAATCAAAAGCCTTAAGATGCGACTTGATCAAGTAGAACTACATGTTCTTACCGAACAAGTCTTACAATCTGCTTCACCAAAAGCTCTTCCCTCTACCTCTCATGATATCAGCCTTCCCACTGATCATCTCCAAGAACCAATTTCTTTCCCTGGAGAAGATGTTTCGGTCATTCCATCCACCTCTACGACAGTAGCAGCCATCAAGGCTTACAGCGAACACATTGTCGTAAAAATCGTTATTGCCAAAGACTTTGTAATAAACAAAGTAGCCCTTTTTGACACCGGTGCCGATAGTAACTGCATTGTCAAAGGCCTCATACCTACTCGGTATCTCCAAAAGAGTACCTCTAGATTATACTCGGCTACCGGCGAAAAAATGCGAATTGATTATCAACTTCGCAAAGCACATGTCTGTAACAACGACGTCTGCCTTATCAATGACTTTGTCATCACCGAAGATATCACCGAAGATATCATACTAGGAATCCCTTTTATCAACCAGATCAGACCATACCAAAGTAATTACGATGGTATTCGTACTACCTTAATGGATACTGATCTATTCTTCCCCTTACTACGACCGCTCTCCTCTCACGAGCAGCAACGCATCAAAGACGAAACCATTTTTAAAATCAATCGTCTTTCCTCTCATCTTAATTTCCTGCAACGAGATGTTCAGCTCAAACGTATTGAGCACACTTTAAAAACCCCGGAGATGGTCAACAAAATATCCATTCTCCAGAAGAAGTTCGAAAACGAGATTTGCTCCGAATTGCCAAACGCTTTTTGGGAACGCAAAAGGCACCTCGTTGAACTTCCTTACATCTCTGGCTTCGATGAACAAAATATCCCCACTAAAGCCAGACCAATCCAAATGAATCACGAGATGATGGAAATCTGTAAAACAGAGATCAATCATCTTCTTGAAAAAGGTATCATCCGACCTTCTAACTCCCCATGGAGTTGTTCAGCATTTTATGTAAATAACAGTGCTGAAAAGGAAAGGGGAACACCCAGGCTTGTAATAAATTATAAGCCCCTGAATACAGTCCTAAAGTGGATTAGGCATCCAATACCCAACAAAAGGGATCTTCTCAAGCGAACTTATAAAGCTAATCTTTATAGCAAGTTCGATATGAAATCCGGTTTCTGGCAAATTCAAATTGCTGAAAAGGATAAATATAAGACAGCATTCAATGTTCCTTTTGGACATTACGAATGGAACGTCTTACCCTTTGGGCTTAAAAATGCTCCTTCTGAATTCCAGAACATTATGAATAACATTTTTAATGATTATTCTTACATGACCATTGTTTACATTGATGATGTGTTAATCTTCTCTGAGAACATTGATTCTCATTTTAAGCATCTTAACACTTTCTTTAAGATTGTAAAACTAAATGGTTTGGTAGTAAGCGCTAAGAAAATACAGCTCTTCCAAACTTCTATCCGATTTCTAGGACATGATCTACACCAAGGAAGTCAAAAACCCATCTGTAGAGCCATAGAATTCTCTACCAAATTTCCAGATGAAATTACGGATAAAACGCAACTCCAAAGGTTTTTAGGAAGCCTAAATTATGTTGCTGATTTTATTCCTAACATTAGACAGGTCTGTGAGCCTCTTTACCAGCGCCTTAAGAAAAACCCAGTTCCATGGGGTCCTGAGCAAACAAAGGCTATCGTCAAGATTAAGTCTTTAGTAAAAACCCTTCCTTGTCTAGGTATCCCCAATCCAGATGCCTTCATGATTGTTGAAACAGATGCTTCAGACATAGGATATGGAGGTATCCTGAAGCAAAGAGTAGATGAAACATCTTTAGAACAACTAGTGCGTTTTACCTCAGGAGTATGGAATTCAGCCCAGAGGAATTACAGTACTGTCAAAAAAGAAGTTTTATCTATAGTGCTATGTATCACTAAATTCCAAGATGACCTTATTAATAAGGAATTTCTTCTTCGAGTTGATTGCAAATCAGCTAAAGAGATTTTACAAAAGGATGTTAAAAATCTCGTTTCTAAACAAATATTTGCTAGATGGCAAGCTCTCCTATCTAGCTTTGATTTCCAAATTGAATTTATTAAAGGAGAAAATAACTCCCTCCCCGATTTTCTAACAAGAGAATTTTTACAGGGCCATGAGACCAACACTGCCGAGCGGTAGCCCCAAAATTGAACAACAATGGATGGCTAGACCATTCGACTCACCAACACCAGCCGCAAATCCATTGAGGCCTACAGTCCCACAGAGACCTACCATCAAGACAGAAACTCTCAACAGATATTCTGCTTTGACAGAAATGCAGTTCCCTAAACTATCTCCACCAATTCCCACGAAATTGGTAGATTTAAAGACAAATTTACCCCTGGATAAAGGGTCATCAGCAGCAAGCTCTTCCTCTATCCAGACTAAACAAAGTTATGCCATGAAGGCCCCAGAGACCTTCGCCCAAGCAGTAAATCCTACTGCACCAAAAGTTACTCCTCCCTCTCCTGCTAAAGAAGAGTTCAAATTCGTTACTTCCACGGTAATGCCTATCATTGCTTTAGATAAAGCTTACGAAGGATACCCAATCAACCAGCTGATCAAGCCAGTATATACTAACAACAACTTTGTGGATACAGAAGATCCACTAAAAACTCGGAGGTTTTACGAAGCTATTTTGGTCGACACAGATTCGATTGAAGTAGAACATTCACTGGATAACAATAAAACATTCACTGGATAACAATAATCCCGATTATATTAGTTATTCAAAATTGGAGTATTCCAGAAGAATCTTTCAAGAATTGTAAAGTTGTGCTTTTATAGTGGTTGTTATGGATGATGGTGCATTAGTTTCTGCAGCTTTGGACATTGTTGATGGTGCATCAGTTGTTGCAGCTGCACCTTTGGACATTGTCGTGGAAGATAGTGTATCAACGAC
>NW_025859042.1:0-2529 GCF_002878395.1 Capsicum annuum
TTTTTTTTTTTCATGATAATTTTGAACGGGTTAGCCTAGTTCAACCTCGTGAGGTCAAGATTTAACTAAGGATAGGATAATAGCCTCAGGTTTAAAGTGGATCGGAAAAATCTTAACCCAACCGCTCCCCATTTGATCAGTTTTAACTTTAGTTGTTGGGTCATTTGGTTATTCATATATGTTGAATATGGACTAGAAATAGTAACTTTTGCAAACCTGGAGGATTGTGAAAGTAACTAGTGTTATATCTTAAGGAACAAAATGAATATATAACTATGAGGATTATTTTGGTCCTTTCCTTTTCTAAAAGAGTAAGTCAATAGTGCGAATAATGGATTAGCCAAAATCACTTATTAATTCTCATCTTGCAAAACAAAAATATTACAACAATTATCAATTTATTAAAAAATAAAAAAGACGTCAGTTTCAGTTGGTCATCCAGTACTAACCAAAAGATAATGTTTCATTTTCATGTAATTAATAACATAAAAATGAAACACGCTTAGGTCCATGAAATGGTCTTTCATATGTCTATTTTTGCACTCAAAAACCTTGAAAGCAAATATGTGCAAAGAAAAATATTAATTTATACATAGTAAACTGTTTATGAAAATATTTTATCTTATAGTTGATATATATAATATTGTTATAGGTCAAATAATACTTTCTTATTTTCTGGTATTGTGCTCAATACTACACCATTAGAATGCTTATCAATTCAAATATTGTATTGATTAATTTACGAAAGTAAAAAGACCTATGTTAAATTGATGAGGATAAAGGATATTCTAATCATATTTTGATTGTCATTTTGACTAGAAAAAACTAACAAATTGCAAATAATTCACCTCACGTCATAAATCAAATTTTAATTTTAAGAAGAAAAAAAGACGAAGAAATAAGAAATTTTACTTACGGGTCAGAAAATCATGTCTATGCTATAGTAATGAAAAACTACACAATAATCTAAAAAGGTTCTTTAACAATACTCGAATACTATCAAGTGTGTACTCGAGGTTGTTCTTAGCTCAACCGCACCCCCATCTGGTCAATTTTAACTCTAGTTGTTGGGCTATTGAATTATTCATATCTACTAGTTTAGGATACGTGTGTTGCACGTGTATCAAACGTTAAATAAGAATAAATGTATATTAAAAAATATTTTGTGTACGTTATTTTATTAACTAGAAAACGTTTAAAAGGATAACGTAAAATTTTGAAGGTAAAAATGCGTAGTTAATTAAAGAGGAACCTATTGTGTTTTATTTTCATTGTTTCAATTATATGACACACTTATTTTTTTTACTAAATCACAAAACAAATAAATAGAAGTGATTTTATTTATTAGGATTATGAATTTTGTAGTATTCTATTGATTTTTCTTTTCTAAACTTTTTTCATAATTTAAGAATGTAACTGGATCTTCCCGTGATGTATTTGATCTCTATTTATGTCGAGCATACTTAGATATATCAAGTTGATAAATAGTCACCCAATAATTTGATGTGATTGGAGTTAATTAATTATATGGTACCGTTTCTTGTTTGATATGCATTCTTGTTATATCGAGCTTAATTGTTTGATATGTTTGAAAGATGATTTAAAGGGTAGTTCTCATTGTCATCAGATTATGTGATGGACTTATAACAAATAAGGATACTTTATGTTATTGGGTCAATTTGTCATGGGTCATTTTATTTTGCTAATTGAGACTTGTTGAGAAAAAGTTATGAAAAAATTATTTAAAACTACACTTTAAGTTACTAATATTACTTAAAATCTCACCTCTAGAGAGTAATTATAGAAATTTCAACTCACTTTTTATTTCCAAAAAGATTATTACATAATGTTACTCATCTAAAAGTGCGGCCGAAACGCCTCTATCGCCGATCAGAAAATTACATCCTTCCAGCTAACCGTCACCCACCGGCGAAACACCTCTATCGTCGTCCCTCCATCACCGTTGAACCCAATTTCTCCTCTCCCAACTTCATCAAAAAATAAATTGAAATAGACCCAACACCACCATATCATCATCGTGTAGCTGATGTCGCAGTGTCGCAGTGTCACACTATCTCAATTGCTCCGACTAATTTTTGGTGAAGTTTCATTAAACTCATCGAAAATTCATCGTCAAATATGTATCAGAATAAAAATACATCACGGGATTGACTAAAAAAAGTACAAACAGAGGAAGTTGAGAGATTGTCAATGGATGTTGAAGATGATGATGAGAGATCTAGAATCAAATCTCAAATTTTCACCATCAGATTTCAAATCCACGATATCCTTTAGCATCACATTTTGAATCCACAACAGTATACAAGATAGTTCAAGTCATGAGGAATTCTGTAGTTCGGAGATTAGTCAATGGAGGTTGAAGATGATGATGTTAATGAAGATACATAAGAATGATGTGTCTGTTAAGAGAGTTTGGAGATACATTAAAAAGATGTATCTAAAAGAAAAAGACAAGAAAATATATTAGTTGATCCTCCACCAAATATTCAAAATCTATATATCTTACTG
>NW_025859043.1:0-1019 GCF_002878395.1 Capsicum annuum
GAATGATGATTCTTGGAGTTCTTGAACTAGGAACTTGGAATCTTAAAATAAATTTGCAGAATTAATGGTGAACTTTGGAGGTTCTTGAAGTTGGATGTAGGAGCTTAGGGTTTTCTTTTTGAGGGAATTTGATGAAATATAACATATAATGCTTCTTATAGGCTTTAATATAGGGCTTGAATGGATTTTGGGTGAGGGGGAGTGACCAAAACGCCCCTAAAAATCAAATAATTCTCGAATCTATCCTTTGGTGGACTGTTTTGATAGTTTGAAGTAGATCAACCATAACATTTTACTCCGATATCCAAATTGGATGAAACCAATTTCATTACAAAGAGGACTCTCATATTTTTTCCGTTTATATATAGTATCTCACCCATATCATTGTGTATGAGGAGTTATGATCATTTGAAGTTGACCCAAAAATTCTCTTTTGATATGATGAAGTAGATCGACCATAACTATTTTCTCCGATAGAAAAATTGGATAAAACCAATTTCATTGGAAAGAGGACTCGTAGATCTTTCCGTTGATTTATAGTAGATCACCCAGATCATTATGTACATGCAGTTATGATCATTTAAATTTGGAGCAAAAATACGCCAGGCCTCAGTACTTTTTCCTGCACATTTTACTGTTCACTACTATTCACGGTTCGATCAGAATGTTCATAACTCATCGCTCGGATGTCCGTTTTGGATGATCCGCATATAGTTGGAAAGATTATTCGATACTCTATGCAATGGTGGGTTATAATATAAGACATTCCACATGAAAGAATTTATAATTCATTGTAGAAGATAGGTCTATCTTGGAGAAGTAACTGACACCTTGGAGTTGGTCGAATAAGTCATTAATCCTAGGAAGAGTATATTTGTTTTTGACTATGAATTTATTCAGCTGATGATAGTCAATGCACATTTGAAAATAACCATCTTTCTTTCACATGAATAAGACGGGAGAGCCCCATGGAGAGACACTGGGCCTTATAAAACCTTTATGTAAGAGGTCCTTAAGCT
>NW_025859044.1:0-2516 GCF_002878395.1 Capsicum annuum
ATCATGGTACTCAGTTTTCATTTCATTTCTTATGCTCTTTTTAGCGTGGTCTAGGGACTAAAGCGAGCCTTAGTATTACCTTTCACCCGCAGTAGGATGGGAAAGAAGAAAGGGACATTCATACCCTAGAATATATGCTTTGAGGAATATATGTATTTGACTTTGGTTGTTGTTGGTATGACCATTTTCCTCTCATTGAATTTTTCTATAGCAATAGTTACCATTCTAGGATCGATATGGCTCCATTTGAGGCATTGTATGGTAGGAGGTGTAGATCTCCTATTGGGTGGTTCGATGTTCCCAGATTGGGTTCGCCAAGATATGGAGAAGGTAAAGCTAATTTGGGATAGGCTTAAGACCGCCAAAAGTGGCTAAAAGTCCTATGCAGACGTAAGAAAAAGGGACTTGGAATTAGAGGTTGGAGATTAGGTGTTCTTAATGGTGTCTCCCGTGAAGGGAGTAATGTAGTTTAGGGAGAATAGGAAGCCCAGTCCCCAGTATGTTGGTCTGTACTTGATTTTGAGAAGAGTTGGTAGCATTGTGTATAAGTTGGAATTGCCCTCTAACATGAGTTCCATTCATCAGGCATTCTATGTGTCCATGTTCTGGAAATGCGTGGATGATCCTTCTTTAGTTGCTCCCTTGGAGAACATTGATATTTTGGATTTTTCCCCCTATGATATGGTCCTGGTGAGGATATTGGATCGGCAAGTTCATCTGTTGCAAATGAAAGATGTGGCTTCGGTAAAGGTTCTATGGAAGAACCAAAAGTGTGAGGAAGCTACTTGGGAAGCTGAGGATGAAATGAAATCCAAATATCTGTTCCTGTTCCCTATTTCGGAAATTCATGCTTTAGGTATGTGTGTTGTTAACTTCCTATTTTTCTGACTTTCCTATAGGGAAGATTGATTTCCTTGGCATCTTTGTTTTCTAACTTAGTTAATGGTAAGAGTAGAGATGTTTGGGGCTTAATTGTGATAGTCAATGCCCTGTCCCATTATTCGTTGATGAATGATCCTAAATGAGGGATACTGAAATGCCCCGAACTTTGGCCTTTGGAAATTTCCTAAGCTTTAGGCTCTCTGCCCTTCTTATAACTCACCATATGATTCATATGGTGTGGTTACGGCTTTGGTGAACTTTGTCATAAGTTAACTAGTGTATTATTGGCCAAGTTCTATCCTGGTTATGAGAGACTCATCACGAGTTATATGATCACATGACGAGTGGTTAGGGTCCAATCGTATTTTTTCCAGTGTCCAAGCCCTTAGTGTTCTGTGTTGGTCACGACTAGACCATGCGAGTTGTATGGTCTAGTGATGAGTGGGACTAGGAATTCATAAGTTGGACAGTATGTGGTGTCTAATTTTTTATCTTGGTGACGACTCGATGGTAAGAGTCGTCTGTTGTGTTGATGACTCACTAGCTTGACTTGTAGCCACCTGCAAATTTTTTTACAGCTTTTAAGCTAAGGGTATTCTGGACATTTCCCATTTGAAGAAATTCAGACCCTACATCTTATAACACCTTTTGATCATCTATTACACACTTTACAAGATAAAACACTCTCTAAACTCTCTCTAAAACTTCTCAAGAAAGATAGGGATAGGGTTTTTTCAAGGTGGTCATCAAATGTCTTAAGGACCGAATTCTCTCCGTGAATCATCATAACTCAGACATGTGACTCTTCCCTCATTGTTAGTTTACTAAAATCATATGTTTGAATGCATAATGTTGAGTATTATATCCTTGTGGTTTAAATGGTGATTATACATGTGTTGATAATGGTATTGCACATCAAGGTAGATAGGAATTAGGGTTTAACAAACAGGCTATGTTTAAACCTAAAATTTGTTGGTTTTTGTCTTTGATAATGGTGTATGCCCTCAACTTGTCCGTGAAATTGTCAATTCAAATGATCTTATCACATGTTCAATTGTGTTTTGAATTAAGGCATTGGCCTATGGACGTTAATGATTGATAAGTGCTTTTATCAAAGCCTTGTTGGACACAAATTAATTTGAAACACTAAATGGATTTGAGTCCTTAAAGGATGAATTGAATTTACGTCTTTTTTTAGACAATGGATTCGAGTCCCAAGATGATTAATAATGGTTATGGCATATTGTACGCTTGAAAGTGGGGTTGCTATGAAAATACTAACAGGATGCCTTTGGTAAGTAATTGGATAAATTGTTATGTATGTCTAATGAATGTTTTAATTGGGATTTAAAGTGGGATTTGTAGTCGAGACATGAAAGTGGAGTCCAAAGGACTAACATTGGAAAACGTGCTAGCCAGAGCGGGTGTTTATATGACCGAGAGGTTTGAGTCCCCTGAATGAATATATGAATGGTAGGTTTGAGCCCCCATGAGTGCTTAAGCCACCTTGATTATGCTGGGAGGTTCGAGTCACCCATAAAGGCATATCAAATATGGATATTCTCTGGTTCGTGCGGCTACAACCACAGGGGCCCTTCCAGCTAAGGGAGGAGGTGGGCCCATATAGCCCGTAG
>NW_025859045.1:0-1785 GCF_002878395.1 Capsicum annuum
TTTTATAATTGTTAAAAGACTCTTCCTTCTTTCCAGGCAAGGTTGAACCACATGTGAATCGAGAGTGAGACATATCTCTTGATTTTCCTTTAACATTTCTCTTGTCAACTACAAGAGAATTTTCTTCCCTTTCTTTGACAAATTCATAAGCCAATTGTTTGGCTAGTAACTCTTGTGATGACAATAAATTCTCAAATTCCTCCAGAGATGGTTGTTTAGCCCATCTCTGAATTGATGTCATAAAGGGAATGCATTCTAGTTTCAAACCACGAATGATAATTCTTCTCATTCGTGATTCGGAGATAGCCTCATCCGTATTCAATAAAGAACTCTCAGAATATAAGTTCTTAATCTTTAAAAAGTACGCGGCAATAGAAAGATTACCTTGAGTGGTGCTCGCCAATTTATTCTCCAATATTTGTAGTCGAACTTCATTCTTTTTATTGAACAACTGATTGAGGGTCCTCTATATTTCATGAGCTGATTTTCACCTTATAATATGATCGAATAAGTTGGAGGATATGGATCTCTTCAAGATGAACTTCACCTTCGCATTAGTCCGCTTCCACCTCTTATATGCTCGATCATGTTCCGGTTCGTCGTCAGGAGGACTTGTGTTACTTCCATTGACAATATCTGTTGGTGCATTTTATTACTAAAATAAAAATATTAAAGTGTATGAAAATTAGTGGGCATAAAGTGAAGAAAGTGGTGTCTTTATTCTTGTAACTCACCACATTATCTTTTTGTGTTAGTGGGTATGAATTGTGGTAAAAGATGACCATTAGTTCTTGTAACTCATATGGCCATTTGTTCTTGTAACTCTCAAGGTCATTAGTTCTTGTAACTCCATGACCATTACTTTCATGTAGCTTATGTAACATCAAGACTATTCATCTACCCTCATTACTACCCCTCATTCATCCTATTCATTACATGAAAGAATTCCACACTTATAAATAGTGGTGTTTTCTTTCTTTGTGTTCATATATTAGAGATATGAAAAAGATGATAAGTGCAGGAAAATATCACTGTATAGTAATGAAAGAGAGAGTTGAGACATAGAAAAATATTCTAAGTTTACAACTATATTCACTATACAAAAGAGAGTAATTATATTAGTAAAAGAAACAAGAATATTCTAAGTCTTTAACTATATTCACTATACAAAGACAGTAAATATATGTTGAATGAAGGTGCTCTTATGGTAGAGCTTTGGACTCTTCAACTAATTCGAAATTGTTTGTTTTACATCATTGATGGGTTGTTGTATCTTGGAGGGGAAAAGTCACGAGATATACTGTTGGATCGATGTAGATTATGCCGCAGTGAGCTTGAACTTCCTTAAAGAGAGCGAGATATCCACTCCTCAGCCAAGAAGAAGATGATCTTATTTTTTTTCAGTTTTTGTTCATTTTATTTCAACTGTAATAATTATTGTAATTTGTGGTATATTACACCAACAATTTTAAGGAGATTCAGGTTTTTTTACAGTTTGAAAAAATGTTGATATCAAGACGGAGAACTCAACATCTCAATGTCGCTAGTCTCTTTAAAAGATGGAAGAGAAGAGATAAAGCGTAAAGTATCTTTCTACTCCTCAACTCTAGTGGAAGAAAGGTAAAAACTTTTCTACTTGTTGCGGGGAAAGGTAAAAAGTTACCTATTATTTTTCATGAATAAAATGATACTTTTCATGAAAGTTTATTTTCTTAAAATCTCAAAATAGTGGGGGCTAATGAAATAAGAAAAAATCACCATGAAAAGGTGATTTTTGCATTTTTG
>NW_025859046.1:0-4530 GCF_002878395.1 Capsicum annuum
AAGATGGAGCCTACCTACTTAGTTCGGACGAAGTAGATAGATCAAAGTAATGGAATCCAGGTGGATCTTATGCCACTTTTGATGGTCTCGGAGATAGATGGAAAAGCATTAGATCGATGGCTGGGGTAATTTCATTCTCACTCCGAGACATATTGATTCGGATCCCTGGGAACAGATCTTACAGAAGTAGATGGCTTGGCTCCACTGAGAGAATCATTCTTAAGTTCAGGAGGAATTACCATGTCAGAATTAATAATAGGGCTGGTACTACCAGATACTGGTTTTAATTAAACATGGATTTCCTCCACGGTGCTGGAGTTTGAGGTTATACTTTCATCATCATTCTTTGCAGAAATTATATTTGTAGTGTGTACATCCATAGTACAACAGGCTGGTGAAAAGCAAGAGTTCTGCTGCTCAGAAACTGGATATTCAGAAATACCGGAACCAATTGCTAACAAAACTGAATCTGGGGAACGACTCTCCCTTCCTGATATATTTGGGGAAGGAGAGCCTTCAGGCTGACCTGAAACTGCCTTATTAACTACAGGGGAATCAACCATCTTGCGAGGTTATGGATGCAGAGGTTTCTTCTTTGGCCAAGGAGAAGGTATGTCAATTGTGTTTAGGGATTCATCACCATCATTAACTGAATATCGAGCAACCTAAAATGGAGGTTAAAATTTCAATGCTTGTAGCCATTGACTTTCTGCGTATGACTACGAATCTGAATGGCATTTTTGCTTCCAACATATTCTTCTTGATTAAAGAGACATGTCAGAAACTTCTATTTAGATTGAACCACATAAATAGGGAAAAAGAGAAAGATCGGAAGAAAAATGGACCTTTTATCAGCTACAAACAACCTTATACCACACTCACCTTCTATTTGGTGCCAAGCACGGCCATACCACTTCAAGAAATCTATGTTGTTCTTCTTCTGTCAATTTCTCTCTCGATTCTGTCCATTTCTCGGTCTTAGAGAATCATTCTCGTGGAGTAGCTTTTCTTGAGTTCTCAGAGCATGAACATCCACTTGTGGTTTTGGCAGTTCTTAACAACAATCTTGCTATGTGCGTTTAGTTTGTTAGATATTGCATGCATATTTCTGGTGCCTTTAGCATTTTAGTTTTCTGCTTTTTCTCACTAAATTTATCTATATACAGAGACTTTCAGTCCCGACCATCGTCCAAGAGTGGAGTTTGCTCTTCATAATATCCAAACAATGAAGCTTCGCCAGAAGATTCAGCAGCAATGTTTTAACACGAACAAAGAAGATTTGCAGAAAAATGACAATACAAATGAATGGGATACCCACAATAAACAATAGAGAAAATGCAATGCCACAGGAGATGCGTTATCAGTGGCAGAGAATACCGACGAAGCTAAAACAAGCGTGTCAGAGGTGCCAATGATGGAGATCAACCAAAAAACAGAGGTGTTAAAGTAGCCATCTGTGCAGAAGTAGACGAGCAGAAGAACAACAAGAAAGGTAAAAAGCTGAGAGAGGAAAAACAATAGCTAAAAGAGAATGAAGAAGCAACCAACCACTCTAGAATGAAGAAGCAACCAACCACGCTGGCTTTGGTAGTGAAAATTCCGATAATGCTGCCCTCTAGGTTGGACATAAAAAAGATGTTGTAGTGAGAACAAAGAAGAGGAAGTTTGAGGATAAAGAACCGACAGAAACAAAATCAGTGTACAGAACAAGAAAAGGCCAAAAAGAAAAAAGACATCCTTGGACGAGATGGAGTAGACAAGCTAGATATGCTTATTGAAAAATATACATCCAAATTCAGACACAGCATTTCTAATCAAACCGATGGTAACCACCTGCTCTCTAAGCATCTTAAGAGCTGGTTCCAATCCTGTACCATTCTCAAGTTCTTATGTAGCTTAATATTATGGTGATAGTAACAACAACTCCGTTGTCGATTTTGGTTTGTATTTTGTTGTATTTCATCCCTAAAATATGTATTAACAGTTATAAGTTTAAAAAATATGGGACAACACTTTTAATCAAAGATTTTCGTCGTTTTGCAATTGTGTTATTTTTTCATTTTACCCCACAAGACCAGGACTTCCAGGATTTGAGATGAGCAGATTGAAATTATACAAAAATATCCCAGTTGTGTGTATAAAGATTCAGAGAAGGAGATCAAAAGGATGATACTATTAACTCTGGAAGCAAGCTTTTAAATACACAATATACAACTAACTACACCTAAAGTGCAGGCCACTATCTGCCCACTATCTATAACTAACTAACTATTCCTAAATATACTCCAACCATCAGAGACTTATTCAAACTATAACAACTAATAACAAGAGTTACATAAAGATAGTAACAAGAGGTAAATAAAGATAGTTAATACACCCCCTCAAGTTAGGTAAGCTGCAACAATGCCTAACTTGGAATGACACCTAATAAAGGTTGATTTAGGCAGTGGGTTGGTGAAGATATCAACAAGTTGATCACAATCATGAGTATGAGTAACATGAACTTGATGAGCGTGAACTTGATCACAGACATATGCGCAATCTACAACGACATGTTTCATACGGGTATGGAACACTGGGTTGTGAGATAAATAAGTTACTCCAACATTGTCACAGTAGATTGTTGGTGTCTTCAGAATGGTGATATGTAACTCATGAAGTAAGTTTCGCATCCATGCCTCAGTGGACGAGCGTGCTACTGTACGTTGTTTTCTGGACGACCAACTAACTGGATTTGGTTCAAAGAAAAGTATGTAACTTGATGTAGAGATTTTGTCATTTGGATAGCCAGCCAAGTCGGCATCAGCATACATATACAAATTGGAGTCAGAGCTGCGAAGGATGTGAAGTCCTCAATTAGAGTTGAACCAGTATGAGTGATGGGAATGGTTTTACCATCACCCATACAGATTTCTTCAGTTCCTGTATACTCTTCAAGGTTGTGAGGTTCGGCAGTGACAAGAATATGGCGATGTCGACGTTCAGCTATGGCAACACATTGTGGAGTTTTTGAAGATAGGGCTGAAGACCAATGAACTCACCCCCTCCATCTGTATAGATTGAGGAAATTTTTGTTTCGAAAAAATTTTCTACTAAAGGATGAAACGTTGGAAATATTGACTCAACCTCACTTTTATTTTTAAGTGTATACAACCAAGTATATTTGGTATACTGATCAACAAAAATGCAATAATACAACTTTTTGTCAAGTGATAAAATGGGCGATGGTCCCCATAAATCACTAAAGATAATTTGAAGATGAACATTACTGACAAAGTGAGTCGGTGGAATGGCAAACGATGTACTTTATTAAAAGAACAAGCATTACAAAGTTCAAACGGTTCTTTGCTAGCAACAACTGGTAAGGAAAATTTTTGCAAAATAAAATTTAAAATTCTAGAGTGGGGATGACCCAATCGATAACTAACTAACTATTCCTAAATATACTCCAACCATCAGAGACTTATTCAAACTATAACAACTAATAACAAGAGTTACATAAAGATAGTAACAAGAGGTAAATAAAGATAGTTAATAGTGTGTTGAACCTATTCCTTAATGTTTCTTGCATAAACGGGTTGATATGAACGTGTAATTTTCTGGAAAAGGATTCAATTGGCCCAGATGAGATGTGGCATTTTGAAGTTTCATGACGGCCAACAATCAAGTGTAAATGACCAAGCTCTGTAAGACTCGGTAAAAGGGAATGCAATAATGCAGATGTGATATATTATGATCAAACATATGACTGATCACTACCAAGTGGTCATAATAATTGGCACACAAATATTGTTGATAAGATAACACCATCTTCACTTCAAACTATTAAAGTTTGATTTTGCTACACTTCCAAATGCCTAAAAAATTCACCAATCAGGTATATCAGTTGTACCAACCATTAGACCAAGGTTGAAGACTGGGTTTCTAGCAGCTGCAGCAGCAAAATTGTCTGGTGCCTACACGGGTACATTAGTAAGAACAGAACAACTCTAATAGATGTGCAGAAACGTTTACTAGATGTGGATTTTGGTGTAGAAGAAATAGGTCTATTGTGGAACTACCAACCTAGCCTATCAAGTGTGTCATCAAAAAACCTCCATGGGAAAGGCCAACAACTGTAATTTTGGATGGATTTTCAAGTCCCTTACCGATGACATGTTCTATGGCAGCATCTATTTTAACACGAAATGTAGCCAAAAGTTGAATTTTGATCAACTGACCTGTGCAACCCTACGACCTTTCGAGACCCCACCTGTTTGCAACAGTAGTAACCTCATCACAAAAGAGTGAAACCAAAAGATAGCTACCGATCAAACATACAAATCAAGTCGATACATTAACCAAGAATGAATTCATTCTTCAAAAATAAAAACCATCAAAAAGTTTTTTACCATTTAAATATTTGCTGCAACTCTTGTCAGAGAATCACCAGATAGTACTTATCACATCTCTTTACAGCAACGATATGAACGAACATACAACATTAACAAATCCATAAGGACAAGCTACTTTAACCCCCTTAAGAATTTA
>NW_025859047.1:0-1127 GCF_002878395.1 Capsicum annuum
AGAAAGAAAGAAAGAACTTTTACTTGCTTTGGAATGAACGGAAGATGATGAGATGTTCCTTCTTTTGCTAGAATTTATAACTCATTTATATCAACTTATGATTAGATTATGGTTAATTAACTGAGGATGGAATCAATGAAGTAGAATGAACAGTTACATGACCAAATGTTTAAATCTTAATGGAGACTATAAATGCTAAATGTTTCTTTTTTTTTTTTTCGATGTGAGCATCAGAAAACTTTCAACAGTAACAAAGATGGTCTTACTAGGAGAAACAGTCAATAGTGATGTAAATTCATTCTTATCAGCTACTACTCTTGGTGAAAATTTCAAATAAACATAAAATACGACCTCGTCCATATTTTCTACATATTATATAACAACAGAAAAAGAGATAAATATATGCCCCTCTATTACTATAATTTCTAGTGGATAGTGTACATATACCCTCCCCATCTACCAAGTTAAAATTAATGCCTTCTTTTTAATTTCAAATAATAATACATGTCTTTAAAAATTATCTCACCCATTTTATTTACCTCTCGAGACCCAACTTAACTAAAAGAAAATCAATTCGTCTTTTATTTAGACCTTACACAATTTCATTTATTGATTGTGTAGATGGATTGGATTTTTTTCAGTTGGACAGGGTCTGGAGGGGTAAAATGTGAGGTAATTTTTGTAAAGCAGCATGATATTCTTGGAATTAAAAAAAAGTAAGTTTTAGATTATTTTCTAATTCAGTAAATATAGGTCTTTCAACAAAAATGGTAAATATGCACAATTTGTTAGATGATGACATATATATGCATAACTTTTTAAATGAGGAATATATTCGCTCTAAATCACAAAATTGATGGGTATATTTACCCCTTTTTCCTATAACAATTGTTAATTATGCATAATTTGTTATTAAATAATTATTAAGTGTTAAATATCGCGTTGTGTCTTCTACGCTTTTCAGTTTAGATTAATGGGATCAGAAAACATGCAGGGACAATACATTTTTCTTCAACAACTTAATAATATGTTCGATAACGAACATTTAACTCAGTGTTTAGTCTATATTAGAATGTATGCTATGCTTGAGGACATTCCTATGTGTTGTAGTTTTTCATATAAGCCAA
>NW_025859048.1:0-2172 GCF_002878395.1 Capsicum annuum
TGTTGACTTCAAAAGTCTTGCATAATTGGTCTTCCACAAAATTATTACTGTTCACCTTTTGCATAGTTTTTTTTTTTTTACACCAATACAACTACGAAATTCATTATTAAATCCATCATTAAAAATTAGTGATTTTTTCAGTAGTGCAATAAGACTATGATGCACTTCTACCTCTCTTTCGCATTTTCGTGATTTTCGTCTCTCTTCTTGTAACACAATATTGTAGCGCCGAATTAATTTGCATAAGTGGAAAATGCGACGATGACCCAGATATACACCCCATATACAACGGTATACACCATATATATGTTATAAATAGTGTATTAGGGTACAAGAATCTCTATATAAGAAACACAAACTTCAACACTAGTTCAAGTCCAAGACAAGAATACTTATGAAGTTCCGAAACACTAGATTATGAATAATCTATCTATCTAAGAAGTGTGTTAAGATTCAGAAAAGAGATGAAATAAACTTTTAAGGCCAAGTTCCCCGACTTCACGGAGTGTCCTTAAGGAATAATTCCCCTCACTGTATCCGAGGTTATGGAATCTTCCTCCCAGGATAAAATGACCTTCAATCCAAACAATAGCGGTACCTCAAATTGTTGGATTCCACGAACTCACTCAACGGTTTGATTGATCACACAGAATGGTTTTTGAACACAAGAAGAGAGTTTTTTTTTCTCTCAAAAAATTCGTATATCAACCTGTGGATGAAAGCAAGTTTATATAGCCTTCATAAGTCTCTTATGAAAAGTGGCAATGGTTCACTTAAAAGGTGTGACCTTTTCTGGAAAATCATGTCTGTTCGTCCAAAGAAAACAGTGCATCCTTTTGAAGCATCGGTTCGAAACAGTGCATGCGCATTTTTATTTTCCCTTCGGATTAAATTTCTGTCAAATAAATTTTGTTCAAAAAGATAGATCTCATCGATTGATCATTTTCATTTTCCGAATCCGAGCCGAGCGACAATGACGGCGCGAGGCATCTCTTATTTCTTGCCTCACTTACCAAGTGGAATAAGTATTTCTTAATATAAACACTTGAAAGTCACATTCTCCCACCAATGTCTTCGCATGTTTTCTTGCTCGTTAGTGTTGTGTTTTGATTGCAGCTAGCGCGATGGACTTATAAGGAAGATGGGTCGTATATATCCTCCTTCTTCAATGTAATTTTGCGAATTCAAGGGGTAATAAAATCGTGACATGATAATAGAAAAAAAGAACATTATTAGTTAGGAGTTATATCGTAGTTGATAATTTTTAAGGAACTCTAATGTACATCTTGTTACATATAAGATGACACGCTTATTCGATAAGTTTTTTAACACATACATAATTTGAGCTAACGATTATTGAATTCTATCGAATTCATAACTATAACGATGGCTCCAACCTGACCTAGACCATGGACCATGTGACAGGAACTATACCATCATCTGTATTCAATCCCAAATCTCTCCACACAGCAATGGAACCATCAACTATGTTGTTTCTACATGGACTTTGATATGCATGTTCCTCATCACAACCAGTAGTAGAATCACATTCATCCACCACTTTAGCTGTTACAGTCCTACCATTATTCGCGCGAATATGTATCATTTTACCACACCTTGAACGTCCTGCAAACCATCCAGTTGACAATGCTACTATTCTTTCGTTGTTGTCATGATATTGCCCATCACATGAAGATGGACCACCCCCATCACCGCCTTCGCTAAAGTCGTTGAAGGTAAGTTGAGCGGGCGTTGAAGAAGAGACAGGTGGCGAGCAATGGTATATAGGATGTATACCGTTGCAATTCATTGTGCCAGACGGGCGACAAGTATTGGTTGGAGTAGGAGGGTTATATTTGCAAATGTTGGTTCCAACATCAGGGTCATCATTACATTTTCCATTTATGCAAATTAATTGTCCATCGCAATCGTCCCAAGTGTTACAAGGGCCGTTGCATTGGGAAATAGCGTCAGAAGAAGAGATGATAATGGAGAAAATTAGAGAAAGAAAGGCTAGATTGAACATAGTGTATATTTTTGTAATGAGTGAGGAAGTGTTGATGGTTGAAGGGAATTGTCTAATGGATGAATATATAGGGAAAAATGAAGGAAGGAGGGAATTAAAATTAAGAGAGAAATGATAGAAACTTTTATGTGGAAAATAAGCTTGTT
>NW_025859049.1:0-4024 GCF_002878395.1 Capsicum annuum
GGGATCAGCCTTAATCCCTTCACTAAACACAATGTGCCCCAAGAAAGCAATAGCATTCAGCAAGAATTCACACTTGGAGAATTTCGCATACAACTTATGATCTTTGAGGGCCTGAAGAATAATACGGAGGTGATTGGCATGGCCCTCCTCACTTTTAAAGTAAACCTAGATGTCATCAATAAAAACTATGACAAATAGGTCTTAGAACTGACGAAAGATCCTATTCATTAGGTCTATGAAATTTGCAGGGACATTGGTCAACCCAAAGGACATGACTAAGAATTCATAATGACCATATATCGTTCAAAAGGCTATTTTAGGAATGTCTGACTCCCTAATTTTTAACTGATGATATCCCGAACGAAGGTCTATTTTTGAAAAACACTTAGCACCCTAAAGCTAATAAAAAAGGTCATTGATTCTAGGAAGAGGATATTTGTTTTTCACTGTGACCTTATTCAACTGGCGGTAATCTATGCACATATGCAGGGAACCATCTTTCTTTCGCACGAAGAGTACAGGTGCACCCCAAGGAGAAACACTAGGTCTAATAAAACCCTTATCTAAGAGATATACTAGCTGTTCTTTCAACTCTTTTAACTCTACAGGAGCTATTCTATATGGTGGAATAGAAATAAGATGGGTATCTGGAAACACATTAATGCCAAAATCTATCTCCCTATCAGGTAGAATTCCTGGGAGATCATCTTGAAAAACTTTTGGGAATTCATTTACTACTGGGACAGACTGAAGGGGGAGACTTTCGGCATTAGAATCTTTAACCCAGATAAGATGGTACAAGAAACCCTTGGAAATAAGTTTATGGGCTCTGAGATAAGACATAAAGTTCCCTTTAGGTGCTAAGGAATGCCCCTACCACTCTATTGCTGGCTCGTTCAGAAAAGAAAAGGTAACCTTTTGGGTCCTACACTCTAGTGTGGCATAATATTGATAGAGCCAGTCCATCCCTAGGATAGCATCAAAAGCAACCATATCAAGTTATATGAGGTATGATACAGTATCCCTACTAATAATAGACACAACATAATGTTTGTACACCCTTCTAGCCACAATCGAATCTCCCAACGAAGTGGAAACAACGAAAGGTTCAGCAATCACATCGGGTTCAAACCCAAAACCAACAGCCACATATGGGGTCACATAAGATAAGGTAGACCCAGGATCAAGCAATACATATACCTTATGGTAAAAGATTTGTAATGTACCAGTGACTACGTCTTGCAAGGCTTCTGCCTCCTTGAATTAGTTAGAGCATACAACTGGTTGCGACCGCTCTCGACAGCTGAATTGGTGCTCTTTTAAGGCGGTGGTGGTGTAGAAGAGTTTTCTTGAGACTTAGATCCACCAATATTCCTACTAGCAGCGAGATATTCTCTCTGGAAGTGACCTATCTGACCACATGAATAACACATCAATGAGCCCAACTGACACCTTCTCGGATGATGCTTACCACAAGTCTCATATCATGGATAAGAATGGTACTGTTGAGCCACACTATCTTGTGATTGAGTATCCTGAGCTCTAGGTCCCTGGCTGGCCTAAAAACTTTGAGATCATCTATCTACTGGAGGTCTGATGCTGGGGCGCTAGCTGCAGACTGCGCCTTGCCCTAAAACTTCTTCTTTTGCTATTTTTTACCCCAATCACCACCCTGCTGCTGACTGGGATGCCGATCTGTTGATTTTTCTCTCTTTACCTGCCTATCCTTCTCTTTGGACTAGGCTATCTTCTTCTTTTTCTTCTCAACCTGCTGCATGTGGATTGTCAGCCTAGCAAAGTCCAATTCCCTGTTTAGCATCGCCCCTTGACATTCAAGCACCAGATCATCTGAAAGGCCGAAAGCAAACTTTCTCATTCAGGCCCTCATACTGCTCGTCGCCTTAGGAGCATAATGGGCCAGCTGATTAAACTTTAAAGTATACTCCTGAACACTCATCTTCCCCTGCTTAAGGTTCATAAACTCCTCCGCTTTGGCTTCCCTCAACTCTAGAGGAAATAACCAGTCAAGAAAAGCTTTCACCAACTCATCCCATACTGTGGACTCAGCACTGTCACCTTTCGCCACTTCCCACTCATTATACTATTGGTTCTCTAGATTCTTTAGCTGGTATGCCTCTAGCTTAACACCTTCCACCTGATCCACATGCATCACTCTGAAAATATTCTCCATTTCATCTATGAACTCTTACAGATCCTCTTCTACTTTAGTGCCAGTAAACTTAGGTGGGTTCATTCACATAAACTGACCCACCCTAGTAGCTTCAGATATAATAGGTGCAGACCCAATATCTTTAGATTGTTGGGCCTGATTAGCCACCAACTGTGTCAGTATATGTATATATTATTTGTATTCTGCATTCGAAATATCCCTTTGAGTTGTCGGGGGATGGTTAACATTAGTTCGAGGAAACCTAGGTGGACTGGTTGGGACTGGAGGGACTCCCATAGTAGGGACAGGTTCTGGAGTATGAGCTCGGTTACGTGTCCTCATCCCATGAGTGGGACGGACTTCGTCCTCTTGAGCATTAACGTTGGTGTGATGGGGAGGCACAACTGGTTTTTCTAAAAAGCAAGAGATCATTGATTAGGGAATAGATTAGACTCTGAAGCACGAGATAAATCACAAAGAAGAGAAACATTCCCAAATGCCTAGTATCCTCCTGCTTATAAGTGTGGCGTGCTACACACTCATAAATAAGATTCTACTCGACACGATTTCGTAGATATGCTGGGAACATGAATCGTGCTTTGATACCAAGTTTGTCACGACCCAAACTAGGGCCTGGCCGTGACGGACATCCCAAACCCTGAGGGCCAGAACGTCCCCCTCTATCTAGTAAGCATGCACACATTCATATAAATAAATAAGATGCGGAAACATAATCTGATACGGAAACATGGTCAATTCTGAATTCAGCATAAGTATGAAAATTGAAAATCAACTATATCTAGCAACATCTAACTCAGTCTGCGAAATCTCTACTACAGGAAAATCTGACAACTGTCTAAAAACTGAGACAAGGCCCCCAGTAGACTAAAACAATAATAAAGGACAAAATCTAAAAGATGGGCCTTCTGGAATAGAGAATGCTCACAAACTAATCACTACAACTATGTCTGACGGATCTACTACCTTTCTAGATCCCTAGACTAAGCCTTGGAACTTGGAGAGCGGAGGGGGTCAATATAGATGTACTGGTATGCAAAGAAATCCAAATTAAAGTTTATATGTAAATAAAATAGTTTGGTAAACAACTTTGTCAAAACATTATTCATCAAGTGGCTTTCGAAACATAGTGGCGCATTTCTGAAAAACATGTAACCTGCCTATCAATGCAAGTTCTGATCTATATATTACTTCTGAGTTAGGTGGCACTCCCCTACAATTCTGATATGCCACGGGCGGTATGGAATCCGTCATTGACTCAGCGGGGAAGCCCCCAACCCTAGTGTGCCGCAAGGGTTAGAGTTCCTGAATCTAATACTCCACAGGGCTCTAGGCCAGTGTAATAAATAAACCCGGATCGACAAATCACAATTTTGGGCGATGAGTTGTTTAATACTCAGGCCTTCTTCGGGGAACCGCCTAAACTCTCTTTATTCTCAATTTTATCGTGTTCTAAATCTTGCATGTTTCTAGTTTCAACATCTTAAAAGTCTGATTTCAAACATACATTAAATATGCTTTGAATTATCATGACATAATCTTAATTGGTGTCGTCACACCAAGACTTGCAAGTCCTATTTCTGAACCATAATGCATCATGCATAATTCTTTCATTAAAACACAGTTCAGACCACCCAAACATACAAATAATATAAAAGATTTCATGTTCTGAGAACACAAGTCAAAACTATGTTGAGATTGTTCAAACATATGGTGGTCATGTACTTTTGGCAAAATCATGCACTCTTTCATTATATGAATATTTTCAACATTTATCAATATGCACAACCCTCTCTTTTGAATTCAAAACCATAAATCAATTTGTAGCATTAATCA
>NW_025859050.1:0-2167 GCF_002878395.1 Capsicum annuum
TGATAATGAAGATTCTGATGTTGATGCTGCAGAACGTGATGATAATTAAGATCTTTGGTTGTTATCTGTTCAGAATAACTTGTAGAGATAAGCATCCAGTATCATCCCCTCCCCTTCCCTCCCCTCGAATTATGATCAAAGTTGCGACATCATCCTCCAACTTCATAGGAGTCCTATTACTTTCCTGGAGTCAATTTTAGCGTATTTTTACCAACCTTTTTGTGCTGACGTGACACTTTTATTACATAAAATGATGCCCACATCTAATGTGCCACGTCATCTAAAAAGATTGGTAAAAATATGCAAAAATTTTGTTGGGGGGTAATAGGAACCCCGTGAAATGGGAGTGTGTCGCAGTAAATTTGATCATAGTTTAGGAGGGTACTAGATACTTTACTCTAATCTGTAATGAGAAAGGAAACAATGGATTAACCAACAATTTGGTAATGTTATAGACTACTGATGCTAGTTCATCAAACTATGTTTCTCATAAATGTAAATGTATTACATTCTTTGGTTTTATAGAGTCTATGAAGCGTGTTGCGTCTATATCCCATATAGAAAGTAATTAGTATTTTTTTTTAAAAAAAGCACATATTATATTGTCAAAAAGATATAAAAAATTTATTTGAACAATCATCTTTTTGATATATTATCAAGGTAAGTGAGATAAACAATGATTCGATTATAGAGTCTATGAGATTATACATCGATATTTGCAACTCATATCTTGAATTTGAAAATTATTGTTAGTTGAGATGTACTATAAGCATTTTAGCTCTCCAGAAAATATAGTTCCAACAACGATGGATTTCGATATTTAAAAGAGCCTTAAATGACTGGAAAATTGATGCAAGGGCCTTTCTCGAACTTTCTGCAAATTTTGCATTCCTATTTTATTATTAATTACATATATAATGTTGTTTCGTTTAAAAAAGAATTACTTATTTCGACTTGACACGGAGTTTAACTAAATAAAAAAGATTCTTAAATTTTGTGATCTTAAATTAAAGTTATATAAAACGTATTAAAATATTTTTTAATCTTGTGCTCTTAAACATTCCATGTAGAAAGCTAGAATAGTATTGCCAAAAAATAAAATGATCATTCTTTTTTTAAACAGACTAAAAATAAAAGAATAATACACAAACGGAATCTTTAACTTGACACCAAATTATAACTATGAACTTTACCAACATGAATTGTGGTGCAGTGGATGGGGCTGCTCCAACCTTAACCAGAGGTCGAGGGTTTGATCCTGGGTACGGAGAAAACTCTATTTGGAGCCCCCCCCCCCCCCCCCCCCTCCCTACACGGCACGAATCCGGATTAGTCGAGATCCAATGCAGGTACCAGATACCGGATGAAAAACCAAAAAAAAAAAAAAATACTATGACGTTTTAACTTTGCCAGTGCACAAGTACACCCTTTAATAATATAAAAGCTGAACAAAAAATACTCACCGAAGGAGTCTATAAATAGACCCAAGGTTGCGAATTTGGGGATTCTTCATTCACCTTTGAGAGCCCAAAATTATAAATGGGTATGATAACCCAAAATTGAGTCTTGTGGGTGTCTAGGGAGCTTGGTAAACATCTTTTATCATGATTATAATCCGGTTTAAGACTTTAAGGTAAGATTTTATCGCTTTATTGGTGAATTTCTTAGTTCTTGACCCAAAACCTCAATTTAGCTTAGGGCTTGATTTAGCACTAAATTTGGTTTATTTTCACCAATTCATTGAGGGTTATGATTCCTTGGTGATGTATGAGCATTGGGTTGACCTCAGAAAAGCGATTTTCGGAGGATATTATGATAATATTGATACCCGGTTTGAGTCCGGAGGATACTATTGAGATGATATTGATTCCCGGCAAGGCCGGACGATATTATGATGATATTGATACTCGGTTCGAGTCTGGAGGATACTATTGAGATGATATTGAGTCTCGGCAAGGCCAGAGATTGATTATGATGATGATGGTCCTAACGAGGATAGTTATTATGAGCTGTGATATTAATGGTATACTTTGCATTCATTCCTGTGCATTGCCCACCAGTATGCACCTATGTCTATCAGCCGGTATGGGACGGTTGCATAGATATGAGTGAAGAATATTCCTTGTGTTGTTACTTTATTTTCATATGTGCATAAATACCTACCTTC